>NC_089836.1:508168-555668 GCF_035046505.1 Tiliqua scincoides
ACGCTGTACAAGAACAAAGATGACGGGGTGACTGCAGTAACTACCATGGCATCTCTCCTTAGCGTTATAGGAAAGCTGTTTGCCCAAGTTGCACTGAAGAGGCTCCAGGTACTTGCAGAGAGCATCTATCCAGAATCGCAGTGCGGATTCTGAGCCAACACATCCACCACCGATATGGTATTCTCCCTTAGACAGCTGCAGGAGAAATGCAGAGACGACAGCCACTCTTTATAGCCTTCATAGATCTCATGAAGGCTTTCGACCTGGTCAGCAGGGACGGACTCTTCAAGATTCTCCCCAAGATCGGATGTCCACCCAGTCTCCTCAGCAACATCAGGTCTTTCTATGAGGACATGAAGGGCACTGCAGTCTTTGATGGCTCCACATCAGACCCCTTTGACATCCAAAGCGGAGTGAAGCAGGGCTGTGTTCTTGCACCAACCTTGTTTAGGATTTTCTTCGCTGTCCTGCTGAAGCAGGCCTTTGGAACTGCAACAGAAGGCATCTCTCTCTGGACCAGATCAGACGGAAAGCTCTTCAACCTCTCCAGACTGAGAGCAAAGTCCAAAGTCCAGCTGAAATGTCTGCGTGACTTCCTCTTTGCTGACGATGCAGCTGTCACTACCCACTCTGCCAAAGATCTCCAGCAGCTCATGGATCATTTTAGTAAGGCCTGCCAAGACTTTGGACTGACGATCAGCCTGAAGAAAACACAGGTCATGGTTCAAGATGTGGACTCACCTCCCTGCATTGCAATCTCTGCGCATGAGCTGGAGGATGTCCATGACTTTGTGTACCTTGGCTCAACAATCTCCGACACTCTTTCTCTCGATACCGAGCTAAACAAATGCATCGGTAAAGCAGCTACCACATTTTCCAGACTCACAAAGAGTCTGGTCCAACAAGAAGCTGATGGAACATACCAAGATCCAGGTCTACAGAGCTTGCGTCCTGAGTACACTTCTGTACTGCAGCGAGTCATGGACTCTTCACTCACAACAGGAGAAGAAGCTGAATGCTTTCCACATGTGCTGCCTCCGACGCATCCTCGGCATCACCTGGCAGGACAAAGTTCCAAACAACACAGTCCTGGAACGAGTTGGAATCCCCAGCGTGTATGCAGTGCTGAAACAGAGACGCCTGCGTTGGCTTGGTCATGTCGCAAGAATGGGTGATGGCCGGATCCCAAAGGATCTTCTCTATGGAGAACTTGTGCAGGGAAAGCACCCTACGGCTAGACCACAGCTGCACTACAAGGATATCTGCAGGAGGGATCTGAAAGCTTTGGGAATGGACCTCAACAGGTGAGAAACCCTGGCCTCTGAGCGCTTGGAGGCAGGCTGTGCAGCATGGCCTTTCCCAGTTTGAAGAGACACTTGCTCAACAGTCTGAGGCAAAGAAGGAAGGCCCGTAGCCAGGGAGACAGACCAGGGACAGACTGCACAGGCTCCCGGTGTGGAAGGGATTGTCACTCCCGAATCGGCCTTTTCAGCCACACTAGACGCTGTGCCAGAACCACTATTCAGAGCGTGATACCAGAGTCTTTCGAGACTGAAGTTTGCCAACAAACAGGGGGCTCTCCAAAGAGGCACCAGTAAGGGGGGGGCAGAGGCTGACATCAGCCAATTGGGACATTGGGCTGCTGTTACTGTGTTGTCTGCAGTCTCACATTTTCCTCCCAATGGTGCTGTGGGAAGGGCAATATATGCAAAAAATTTTCTGAGATCCCAGGAAATTTTTTGGCTCCCCTCTTTTGGTTCCCAGGCAAATTTCTGGCTCCCCTCCTTTGACTCCAGAATCCCCCCCCCTTTTTTTTACCCAGGTATGATATACCCCCTGCTCATGGCTGGCTTGGTGCCTGCAGTACCACCCTCTGGCCATCAGCAGTGGTGGGGCTGAAGTACAGCAGAGAAGAGGCAGGTACTCCCTCCTCCAAGGATATGTCTTCATATCCTCATATGGTTGAGGATGCAAGAGTTTTTCTTCCATTCCCCCCACCCCACTCCACGGACTGGAGTAATTTTCCTGCTTTGCCATCAACATTCTTGCAAATACCCTGCAGATGCCCGATCTTGTTTGATCTCGGAAGCTAAGCAGGGTCAGACCTGGTTAGTACTTGGATGGGAGACCGCCTGGGAATACCGGGTGCTGTAGGCTTATACCATGATCTTGGAAGCTAAGCAGGGTCAGGCCTGGTTAGTACTTGGATGTGAGACCGCCTGGGAATACCGGGTGCTGTAGGCTTATACCATGATCTTGGAAGCTAAGCAGGGTCAGGCCTGGTTATTACTTGGATGGGAGACCGCCTGGGAATACCGGGCGCTGTAGGCTTATACCATGATCTTGGAAGCTAAGCAGGGTCAGGCCTGGTTAGTACTTGGATGTGAGACCGCCTGGGAATACTGGGTGCTGTAGGCTTATACCATGATCTCGGAAGCTAAGCAGGGTCAGGCCTGGTTAGTACTTGGATGGGAGACCGCCTGGGAATACCGGGTGCTGTAGGCTTATACCATGATCTCGGAAGCTAAGCAGGGTCAGGCCTGGTTAGTACTTGGATGGGAGACCGCCTGGGAATACCAGGTGCTGTAGGCTTATACCATGATCTCGGAAGCTAAGCAGGGTCAGGCCTGGTTAGTACTTGGATGGGAGACCGCCTGGGAATACCGGGCGCTGTAGGCTTATACCATGATCTCGGAAGCTAAGCAGGGTCAGGCCTGGTTAGTACTTGGATGGGAGACCGCCTGGGAATACCGGGCGCTGTAGGCTTATACCATGATCTCGGAAGCTAAGCAGGGTCAGGCCTGGTTAGTACTTGGATGGGAGACCGCCTGGGAATACCGGGTGCTGTAGGCTTATACCATGATCTCGGAAGCTAAGCAGGGTCAGGCCTGGTTAGTACTTGGATGGGAGACCGCCTGGGAATACCAGGTGCTGTAGGCTTATACCATGATCT
Source organism: Tiliqua scincoides (assembly GCF_035046505.1). Classification (NCBI taxonomy): domain Eukaryota; kingdom Metazoa; phylum Chordata; class Lepidosauria; order Squamata; family Scincidae; genus Tiliqua; species Tiliqua scincoides. The sequence goes on from NC_089836.1 coordinate 511,122, forward strand.
CGGAAGCTAAGCAGGGTCAGGCCTGGTTAGTACTTGGATGGGAGACCGCCTGGGAATACCGGGCGCTGTAGGCTTATACCATGATCTCGGAAGCTAAGCAGGGTCAGGCCTGGTTAGTACTTGGATGGGAGACCGCCTGGGAATACCGGGCGCTGTAGGCTTATACCATGATCTCGGAAGCTAAGCAGGGTCAGGCCTGGTTAGTACTTGGATGGGAGACCGCCTGGGAATACCGGGTGCTGTAGGCTTATACCATGATCTCGGAAGCTAAGCAGGGTCAGGCCTGGTTAGTACTTGGATGGGAGACCGCCTGGGAATACCGGGCGCTGTAGGCTTATACCATGATCTCGGAAGCTAAGCAGGGTCAGGCCTGGTTAGTACTTGGATGGGAGACCGCCTGGGAATACCGGGTGCTGTAGGCTTATACCATCGTCTTTCGAGACTGAAGGTTGCCAACCAACCAGCTGAGAGGCGATTCATACGTGGAACTAAAACATCAACTACCTGTAGCTTGTCAGAGTGCGGCTGGCTGCTTGCGCGACACAGGGGTTGTATAATGTGTGGTGCTCCGTTTGTGAGACTTCTGGCTTGCTTAGAGCAAATCAGCACTCTGGCAGTCCACCTACAAATCTGGACTCGCCTCCAGCCCCCCGCTTGAGATTCCATGGGGCCCACAGGTTCTGCCTCCCCTCTCAGGCCAATGACAACATCCAGACTTCCTCCCTGTTGGAGCTCTCGGCGCTGATGCCATGACAGGGCCTTCCTGTGAGCGGCATCGCTGCAGCTGAGGTCAGTCACCAACGCGGCATGGAATTTGAAGGGCATTGATATGCCGTTTCCTCCAGAAGGCATGCTTCTCAGGAGGGGCTAACACGGAATGGAAAGGACACCAGAATGACAGCAAAACAAGGGGGGATTCACCTCTGGCAGCCTTCCCAGGGAGAGGCTGAGCTCCACTTTCCGACCCTGCTGCCTCTTGTGTTGTTTGTGCCGCCATTTGCTTCCTGCCCTCTAAAGACTTGCCGTTCCTGCATGATGCCTGCAGGGGAGAAATCGAATGGTCAACTTGGAGCCCAGCCTACTGGGCATGAGGAACGGTGACCCCAAGGATGGCTGCCTTTGGCAAGGGGCTTCTGCACAGGTCCCTGATTCCCCAAACCTTTATGGTGTAGATGGAAGCTGGAGGAACATCAGAAGAGCCCCACTGGATCAGGCCAAAGGCCCATCTAGTCCAGCTTCCTGTATCTCACTGCGGCCCATCAAACACCCAGGGAGCACACCAGATAACAAGAGACCTCATCCTGGTGCCCTCCCTTGTCAGCTGAACAGAACAGCCCCACTGGATCAGGCCAAAGGCCCATCTAGTCCAGCTTCCTGTATCTCACAGTGGCCCATCAAACACCCAGGGAGCACACCAGATAACAAGAGACCTCATCCTGGTGCCCTCCCTTGTCAGCTGAACAGAACAGCCCCACTGGATCAGGCCAAAGGCCCATCTAGTCCAGCTTCCTGTATCTCACAGCGGCCCATCAAACACCCAGGGAGCACACCAGATAACAAGAGACCTCATCCTGGTGCCCTCCCTTGTCAGCTGAACAGAGCAGCCCCACTGGATCAGGCCAAAGGCCCATCTAGTTCAGCTTCCTGTATCTCACAGCGGCCCATCAAACACCCAGGGAGCACACCAGATAACAAGAGACCTCATCCTGGTGCCCTCCCTTGTCAGCTGAACAGAACAGCCCCACTGGATCAGGCCAAAGGCCCATCTAGTCCAGCTTCCTGTATCTCACAGTGGCCCATCAAACACCCAGGGAGCACACCAGATAACAAGAGACCTCATCCTGGTGCCCTCCCTTGTCAGCTGAACAGAACAGCCCCACTGGATCAGGCCAAAGGCCCATCTAGTCCAGCTTCCTGTATCTCACAGCGGCCCATCAAACACCCAGGGAGCACACCAGATAACAAGAGACCTCATCCTGGTGCCCTCCCTTGTCAGCTGAACAGAGCAGCCCCACTGGATCAGGCCAAAGGCCCATCTAGTTCAGCTTCCTGTATCTCACAGCGGCCCATCAAACACCCAGGGAGCACACCAGATAACAAGAGACCTCATCCTGGTGCCCTCCCTTGTCAGCTGAACAGAGCAGCCCCACTGGATCAGGCCAAAGGCCCATCTAGTTCAGCTTCCTGTATCTCACAGCGGCCCATCAAACACCCAGGGAGCACACCAGATAACAAGAGACCTCATCCTGGTGCCCTCCCTTGTCAGCTGAACAGAACAGCCCCACTGGATCAGGCCAAAGGCCCATCTAGTCCAGCTTCCTGTATCTCACAGTGGCCCATCAAACACCCAGGGAGCACACCAGATAACAAGAGACCTCATCCTGGTGCCCTCCCTTATCAGCTGAACAGAACAGCCCCACTGGATCAGGCCAAAGGCCCATCTAGTTCAGCTTCCTGTATCTCACTGCGGCCCATCAAACACCCAGGGAGCACACCAGATAACAAGAGACCTCATCCTGGTGCCCTCCCTTGTCAGCTGAACAGAACAGCCCCACTGGATCAGGCCAAAGGCCCATCTAGTCCAGCTTCCTGTATCTCACAGCGGCCCACCAGATGCCCCATGGAGCACACAAAACAACAGACACAACCTGCACCTTGGTGCCCTCCCCTGGCAATCAGAGACAGCCTTCCTCTAAAACCAGGAGCTTGCACATACCTACCTTGGCTTGTACCCCGTGATGAACTTTTCCTCCAGAAATTTGCCCAGTCCCCTCTTAAAGGCATCCAGGCAAGATGCCATTACTACCTCCTGTGGCAAGGAGTTCCACAGACTAATTGCAAGCTGGATAAAGAAATATTTTCTTTTGTCTGTCCTAACTCTCCCAACACTCAAGTTTAGTGGTTCACTGGTTCACAGAGGAGGCTGGGCCAGCCCCCAAAATCATTCCGAGGGGCAGCAAGTAACATCTGCTGGAGTCAGTAGTTGAGACCCCCCTGCTGGAGGTGACAAGCCAGCTCCCAGGCGGGGAAAGGGGCTGTGGCGCAAAGCGGGAGACATCCTTGCTGCACACACCGAAGGCCCCAGTCTCCATGCCTTTAGGAGTGCACAGACTTTGTTTTCCCCGATTCCTTTGGGGCTGCTATGGGGCAGCCACTACAGCAAGCCAGGTAGCCAAGTGGCTGACACCACCCTTGGCTCCGTCCCCCACTTCACCGCAGCCGCACATGTCGGGACTCTCCGCGGCGCTGCGAGCACCTCGGCAGGTGTTCCAGGTTCCACCTGTTTGCTCATGCCTCACTCCAGGAACACACAGCCTGAAGCCACGGACTTGGGCGCTCAACGGTGGGAACCTTCCTGCCTCGCCGGTTCCACAGTGCTCCCGGGATACGTCTGGGCAGATGCCGCACAGCCCAAAATATTTGCCCTCCAGAAGACTTGCGGGCTGCAAAGCCTGGCGCGCAGGCGGGGCAGGGATTAGGGAAGCGGCAGCTCAGTCCGCCACCTCCCCTGGTGCTCGTGACTAGGCCCTGTCTGCAGGGCAGGAGAAAAAAAGCTGCCCCCGTGGCAGGGAACAAGGGAGCCACACGCCAGGGTAGCTGCACCTGGGAACCCGTGTCTGAAACCCATGGTCTAAATGGGTGGCCAGCTGTGGCTACAGCTGCAGGATTCTTCTCCTTCCTATACAAAGCAGAACATCAAAGATCTGTACTCCAGCTGTGTTGGGGAGGATCGACAGGAGGAAGAATTCAAAGCAAAGGCACAAGAAGACGCTAGAGAAATTATGAACGTCAGAAGAGCCCCTCTGGATCGGGCCCTCTGGTGCAGCTTCCTGCATCTCACAGGGGCCCACCAGAGGCCTCAGGGAGCACACAAGACTACAAGAGACCTGTGTCCTGGTGCCCTCCCTTGCATCTGGCATTCGGAGACGGGCTACCTCTCAAACCCAGAGGTGCATGTCACCTTTAATTAGTATGAATCCGCCACCCCGAGCCAGAGTGATGATCATCCCAGCCCTTGTCTTGTCCACTCTCTTCAGTAGCTTTCTGGCTCAGAAATTTAGCTCACCAGGGCCGGCCCATCAGGAAGTCAACTGAGGCTGATGCCTGCTTCCCCTTTGGTCCACCTGCCCCTGCCCCCTTCTTTTGTCTCCTCCCACTCCCCAGAGATCAAAAAGGAAGTGGGGAGTGGAGAAGCAGAGGAAGTGTAGAGGACGGGGCTCAAGCGCCTCCAGGATCCAGCCCGCCTCTCCCCTTCTCCACACCTCCATCGCCCTCTTCAAGCCCAATGAACGGGGGAGGCAGCAGATTGTGCCCTGCTGGGTAAGGAGGTGGCATTTGGTCTGGCAATGTGCTGCATGGGGGGCATTTGGTGCATTGCTGCGTTTCTGCATGGGGGGCATTTGGTGCATTGCTCCAGCAAGTCAAGCACCAAAGCTGGGATCTCAGCATGCAAATCATGGGCTCTTATCACTAAAGCACTCACAGCTGAGTTTTTTTGTTTTGTTTTGCAAACTGCATTGTGTAAATATTGTTTAGAAAAGCATCTGTTCAAGCAAGCAAGCAAGCAAGAAGCCCTGGGACCTTGAGCATCACAAAATGATGGTGCGGTGAAGATCAGACCCGATACGACCAGGGAAGCCCTGAGTGCAAATTCAGCCACAAAGTGCACAGGCTGCCCTTTCTCTCACACTGTCCTACTTTACAGGGCTGTTGTGATGACACAACGGGCGCTTCTTGAAGGAATCCCAGAGCCAGAAGCAGACTTTGAGGCCATCCAGTCCAGCCCCCTGCTTCAAGCAGGAAAATCCTCACTGGGACATCGCCGAGATGTGCCTGTCCAAGATTTGCTCAAAGCCCCTGGCAGGAGAGAGCCAACCACTTCCCTCAGGAATCAGAGATGTCACAGGAAGATGTCATCACGTCAGGGGCAGAGGAAAATCTTGGCTGCTGCTCCCCAGCCCAGCTTGCCTTCCTTTCCCTGGAATAGTCCTGCCTTTGTGGGGCTACAATGAGGGCAGGATCTGGAACCCTGGGCAGCTGCCTAAGTCATCTGGACCTCCAAGATGTGGAGCCTCCATGTGGGGGGAAGGTTGCAGCTTTGCCCCAGGGGTAGCTGGTGCATTGGAGAGTTGGTGAGGCTGTAGCGGGAGAGGGATTCATATGTGCTGTATGTGCCTTAGGTATTCTTTGTGCCCACAGATGGTGCCACTTGTGAGCCTGTCCTGTGTCTGCCCAGGCCTTTAGACACACCAGCCTCCACCTAATAGTTGTTGGCAACCTTCAGTCTCGGAAGACTATGGTATCGCGCTCTGAATGGTGGTTCTGGCACAGCGTCTAGTGTGGCTAAAAAGGCCGATTCGGGAGTGACAATCCCTTCCACACTGGGAGCAAGTGCAGTCTGTCCCTGGTCTGTCTCCCTGGCAATGGGCCTTCCTTCTTTGCCTCTTTGCCTCAGACTGTTGGCCAAGTGTCTCTTCAAACTGGGAAAGGCCATGCTGCACAGCCTGCTTCCAAGCGGGCCGCTCAGAGGCCAGGGTTTCCCACCTGTTGAGGTCCACTCCTAAGGCCTTCAGATCCCTCTTGCAGATGTCCTTGTATCGCAGCTGTGGTCTACCTGTAGGGCGCTTTCCTTGCACGAGTTCTCCATAGAGGAGATCCTTTGGGATCCGGCCATCATCCATTCTCACGACATGACCGAGCCAACGCAGGCGTCTCTGTTTCAGCAGTGCATATATGCTAGGGATTCCAGCTCGTTCCAGGACTGTGTTGCTTGGAACTTTGTCCTGCCAGGTGATGCTGAGGATGCGTCGGAGGCAGCACATGTGGAAAGCATTCAGCTTCTTCTCCTGTTGTGAGCGAAGAGTCCATGACTCGCTGCAGTACAGAAGTGTACTCAGGACACAAGCTCTGTAGACCTGGATCTTGGTATGTTCCGTCAGCTTCTTGTTGGACCAGACTCTCTTTGTGAGTCTGGAAAACGTGAGTGGCTGTTTTGCCGATGCTGATCGTCAGTCCAGTACCTAATAGTACTTTAGGGATATTCGCACTTAGCATTTGTCAGGCAGGTTCAAGGGTGCAAAGCACTTTGCATGTGTTATGTTGTTGCCACCCTTAAAGCAGCCCTGCCAGGTGAGTGCAATCTCCCCCATAGCGCCACTGAGAGGAAGCAGCTTGCCTACGGCCCCCACCTGATGAGTTCACGGCAGAGGTGAAATTCAAATCAGGGACTCCCTGGTATATCGCTCAAAAAAAGGGCCATGTGTGTCTGCTACGGCAAGCGCATCCAAGAGCCTTACGGCACCTTGAAACCTAAACCAGCCATTTCAGGAGAAGCTGTTGTGGGCCGCCCCAGAAAAGTCACTTCTTGGGCACGAAGCTACAACGTGGGGTGAACAATCACAGCCCTCCCCTGCCCATTTCAGGGCGCACAGTTGCTGAAGAACAGAAGAGAAGCAGCGCAATCAAACTACTGCTCTGAATAAGCAGAGCAGGGGTGTCAAATATTGGACTCGCGGACCGGATGCAGCCCCTGGAAGCTCTTTGCCCAGCCCGTGTGATAATCAGTCTCTCTCAGCACTGCCCTTCCAGCAGCGCTGCTTCTGCTGTTGCACTAGGAGGATGGAAGGAGACCTCGGAAGGCTACAGGGGAAGGGGCAGATCAAGGGGGGGCGAGAGGTGCTGCCTCGGTTCTGGGAGAGTCCAAGTATCACATGGGCCACCCTTTCAGCAGTGCCACTTAGAACGTAAGAACAGTCCAACTGGATCAAGCCACAGGTCCATCTAGTTCAGCTTCCTGTATCTCACAGTGGCCCACAAAATGCCTCGGGGGGCACACCAGATAACAAGAGACCTGCATCCTGGTGCCTTCCCTGCATCTGACATAGCCCATTTCTGAAATCAGGAGGTTGCACGTACGCATCGTGACTTGTAACCCGATGGACTTTTCCTCCAGAAATCTGTCCAATCCCCTTTTAAGGGCATCGAGGCCCAATGCCATCACCACATCCTGCGGGCTTCTGCCCACAGACTTCAGTTCATAGTTGTTGGCAACCTTCAGTCTCGAGAGACTATGGTATCGCGCTCTGAAAGGTGGTTCTGGAACAGCGTCTAGTGTGGCTGAAAAGGCCGATTCGGGAGTGACAGTCTCTTCCACACTGGAGCAAGTGCAGTCTGTCCCTGGTCTGTCTCCCTGGCTATGGGCCTTCCTTCTTTGCCTCTTTGCCTCAGACTGTTGCCTCAGACTGTTGGCCAAGTGTCTCTTCAAACTGGGAAAGTTCAGTTTGAAAGTTCGCTCCGTGGGAAAGTTCGCTCAGTTCATAGTGGGCGTCACTTTACAGGGCACCTCTCAGCTGCTTAGCTGCAAAGTGGCACTGCGGCAAAATGGGCGCTGCTGAAAGGGCAGCCCGGGTGATAATTGGGCATTTGCATATCCTGAAAATATGACATGCAGTTTTTCTCTTCAGTCATTTACAGGTAATGAGTTCCTAGGTGAGAAAAAAGTGTTTATTTCTCACTTGATGATGTCACCTCCTGCTTAATGATGTCACTTGCAGACCTCAGCAGGCACATGAATGCTATGCTGCATGAAACGGGTTGACACCTCTGGTGTAGAGTAAAACACTCTTTATTTTTTGGGGGGGGCCTAGCCCAATTATAAATTGTAAAGGATGGTTCAGGGGTAAAGACCTTCAGTTTGCAGAAAAATGAATCATGAGAGGTGACATGTTTGAAGAACAGCTAAAAGGTGCGAGGAGGGTTAACTCATTTCTGCCCAGCCCACAGGTGTGTAAACATTTGATCCCTGTTGCGTATATGCAACGTTGGGCAAATATGGCTTAAACAGGACCTGCAGATGTCATCACAAGATGACACCATGAGAAACGTTTTTGCAGAGGAAACCCCTCATAGAAAATAAGTTAAGGATGCAACCCTAAGCATACTTTCTAGGGAGTAAGCCCCAATTGATACAACAGAACCCCATTCTGAGTCAACCTGCATAGGATTGCAGTGAAAGGGCCTGATCCCATCCAACTTTCTAGCCTGCTGAATCAGGCTGCCAGTCAAGCCGGCCTTAGGGTGCTTCAGGGGCCCAGCTGGCCGCAACTGCTGGCGCTGTGGTCAGGCTTGTGGCCTGAACTTCCTTCCTCTCGCCTCTCAGTCCAAAGCAGCCTTTGATAGGCTGCCCTCAGTGCAGAGTGTGAGGCTTGGCAGGAAAGCTTCTCAGCTAGGGCTGGAGATCCAAGTTCCAACTCAAGTGCCAGGGGAGTAGGTTGCACACAGGACAGCCACTAAGAGCTGCTCTTTCTCAATCTGCAGGTCTTCCCCAACCTGGGGATGTTGCCAGCCAGGGGCCCCCTCTGCCTGTAAAGACCCTCCCTCAACTCTCTCCCTCTGGGGGCCTGAGGAGGGGCTCTGCTCTTGCTGGCCTGTGCATAAGCCAGCCAGCCAGCAGAGGGCACAACTAGAGCCATGTTTCTCAAAGTGTACTCTTAACAGTCCTGGGGCTCTTGGAGACCCTTTCAGGGGTTCCAGGAGTTGCACCATAAGTGGCCACTACCTGTGTGGCCCTGCGCCACTCCACAGATGCGCCGGTGCTCTGGGGCTCCCCGAGGCTCCGTTGGGAGTGTCAAGGACTCTAGAGACTGAAAAGTGTGAGAGACACTGGCCGAGATGGTCCTCACTCTCAGGAGGAGGAAACCTGTTTCTCTAGGCCAGTGTCTCTCACACAGAGTGAGGTTCTGAGGAGGGCAGCAGGACTTCATAGTTGTACAGACAAGGGCTTTCGCCAAGTGCAGCTCCTCCTGCAGGCGTGAGAAAAGCAGCCCCCATCCAGAAGTCTGCCTCCTCCCAAAGGATGTAGGAGTCTGGGGTCTGCAGACAGGGTCTGGCGGCACAAAGCAATTCCTCCTTCAATACACATCAGCCTGTGGCCTGCACAAGGCGGCCACCAAGAGCTGCTCTCTCTCTCTCCATTTGCAGGTTGTCCTCAACCTGGGGATGTTGCCAGCCAGGGCTCAGCTGGGCCCCCTCTGCCTGCACAGACCCCCCCCCCTCAGCTTTCTCCCTCTGAGGAGGGGCTCTGCTCTTGCTGGCCTGTGCAAGGACGGCTTCCATTCCCACTGCACAGCGCCCCACCGGTGGTGACCCGATTCCAAGACTGGTGGCACAGTCCAGCTCTGACCCCCTTTTCCAGTCCCCGCTGCTCCCTTCACAGCATCGGTGGCTCCGTGGGCAGGACGGAGACCAAGCGGCCTCGTTTTCTCTCTTACTCCGCACGCTAATAGCCGGAGCCGGGCTTAATGAGGCAAGCCACATCCTCGCTGTCGTAGACTTTGGCCTGCGAGCGGGATGCCGCGCTGGCCCAGACAATGGGGGCCTTTGTGTCCCGTCCCCCCAGCCCACTGCTCCGTCTGCCAAGGCCCAGCTGCCCTGAATGGGGCTGCGCCTGGCCTGGCTGGCTGCTCTGCTGGTGTCAGCCCACTGTTGGAGTCAGCACGTGCCACCTTTGCAATCGCAAGAGGAAACTTAGGGCCCAGTCCTTTCCAACTTCCCAGCACTGATGCAGCCGTGCCAACAGGGTATGCGCTGCATCTTGCAGCGAGGGGATAGCTGCAGGGGCCTTCTCAAGGCGAGGGGACGTCTGTTCCCTTTCCTCAGGGCTGCGTTGCAGTTGCATTGGAAAGTTGGACCCTTGGAGGCACAAACAGGTGCCCAGAGCATGCTCACCTCCTCGCTTCAGCCAGGCCCTTCCCAAGGTCTCACACCCTGTGATGCTCCAGGGCCAGCCCCTCCTTCCCTCCCCGGAGCCATTGCCGACCCCCAAAGTCACCCCCATGCAAGCCCCAGCCTTGAGCGACCCCGACACATTCAGCAGGGCCTGAACATAAGAACGTAAGAACATAAGAACAGCCCCACTGGATCAGGCCATAGGCCCATCTAGTCCAGCTTCCTGTATCTCACAGCGGCCCACCAAATGCCCCAGGGAGCACACCAGGTAACAAGAGACCTGCAAGGCCTCCTGGGAATTGTAATTTAAGAACATAAGAACAGCCCCACTGGATCAGGCCATAGGCCCATCTAGTCCAGCTTCCTGTATCTCACAGCGGCCCAGCAAATGCCCCAGGGAGCTCACCAGATAACAAGAGACCTGCAAGGCATTCTGGGAATTGTAGTTAAGAACATAAGAACAGTCCCACTGGATCAGGCCACAGGCCCATCTAGTCCAGCTTCCTGTATCCCACAGCGGCCCACCAAATGCCCCAGGGAGCACACCAGATAACAAGAGACCTGCAAGGCCTCCTGGGAATTGTAGTTAAGAACATAAGAACAGCCCCACTGGATCAGGCCTAGGCCCATCTAGTCCAGCTTCCTGTATCTCACAGCGGCCCAGCAAATGCCCCAGGGAGCACACCAGGTAACAAGAGACCTGCAAGGCATTCTGGGAATTGTAGTTAAGAACATAAGAACAGTCCCACTGGATCAGGCCACAGGCCCATCTAGTCCAGCTTCCTGTATCCCACAGCGGCCCACCAAATGCCCCAGGGAGCACACCAGATAACAAGAGACCTGCAAGGCCTCCTGGGAATTGTAGTTAAGAACATAAGAACAGCCCCACTGGATCAGGCCTAGGCCCATCTAGTCCAGCTTCCTGTATCTCACAGCGGCCCAGCAAATGCCCCAGGGAGCTCACCAGATAATAAGAGACCTCATCCTGGTGCCCTCCCTTGCATCTGGCATTCTGCTGCTAAAGAGTTCACAGGGAGGCAGCAGGTCTGCCCACATTCTCCTTCCCACAATCTCCCATTCTGCGCTGTGGCAGTGCCAGGTGGCTCCTCTCCCGGCCACAATCTCTGCCCGTCACAGCGAGGGGGCAGTTGCTTGATAGTCGCCCAGGGTGCAGATTTAGGAGACGGCACCTAGACATGGGCTACTCCAAAGTTAGCCTTGTGGAGTTTTGTGGTACTTCCTCACTAGCTGAGTACATAGAGCATAGATTATGCTCTGTGTACCCTGACAGCACAATCCTATTCATCCCTACTTAGAAGTAAGTCTCATTGAGTTCCATGGGATTTATTCCCAGGTAAGTATACATAGGGCTGCAAAGTGAAACATGAGAATGATTCTGAAAAGGTGGGGGAGGAAAGTACAGAATGTGGGTCACTCTGGTGCAGAATTCAGGACTCTTTTTCCCCCCCTTTTAAGTCAGTTTCTTAAGCACAGAGGAAAGGAACAGGTCTTCACTTCGCCCATTCCTTGACCCAGAAATATTTCTTGAACCAACATGTAATTAATCTGTGGAACTCCTTGCCACAGGATGTGATGGCATCTAACCTATATGCCTTTAAATGGGGATCGGACAGATGGATGGAGACAGAGTCCATTGCAGCATATAGGCCATGGGTTTAGAAGTAGGCTACCCCAGAATGCCAGGAGTGCCAACAGAATGTTGTGATCTTGTGGGCTCCCTGAGGCATCTGGTGGGCCACTGTGAGATATCGGAAGCTGGAGGGCACCCCCTTTGGCCTGGCAGCAGGGCTCTTCTGATGGTCTTATGTTCACCAGGCTGGGGTCCTGTTCCAGCCATGAAATGGGGGTCATTTTGTTTCTCTAGAGCAGCCCTTTTCAACCTTTTTCAGCTCGAGGCACACTGCCAAGGCACTGAAATTGTCAAGGCACACTCCCTCCCAGTTTTTTTACTTACATTAAATTACTACATTACAGTTAATCTTGAATTAATAAAATTAATACAATTAAATCATTACGTGACCAAAAAAAATTGACAAGAAGCTTGGAGAGGGAAGTGTATGTGGTTTCTGAAAAGGAGGAAAAATTCTATGTTCAAATTCTTATCAAAAGTGCCAGAAAGTGTTGGCAAAGACAGGGGCAGCTTGATCACGTAGTGGAGAATGTGGGTGAGGGGCAGTGAAGAGATGATTGAAACAAGTGCAGGTTTAAATAGGGGGTGGGGGAGAGAGAGAGAGAAGGTGAGGCAGTGATTCTGTATCTTTGGAAGGTGCGGACAAGTGAGGGGAGAGACAGTCAGAAAGTTGCTAACTCTGATTGTGAGATGGGGGGGAATATGCCTGGGGAAGGGGTGGGGTGGGGGAGAAGAGGAGAGAGAAGGGCCAATTGCCTGTTTGTGTATTTGAGAAAAAAGAGTGCAGTCAAAAGACCAATCCTATGCATGCCTGCTCAGAAGCAAGCCTCATTATAGTCAATGGGGCTTACTCCTAGGTAAGTGTGAATGGGATAGCACCCCCAGAGCCCAATCCTATGCATGCCTGCTCAGAAGTAAGCCCCATTATAGTCAGTGGGGCTTACTCCCAGGAAGGTGCGGATGGGATAGCACCCCAGTGCCCAATCCTATGCATGCCTGCTCAGAAGCAAGCCCCATTATAGTCAATGGGGCTTACTCCCAGGAAAGTGTGGGTGGGATAGCACCCCCAGAGCCCAATCCTATGCATGCCTGCTCAGAAGCAAGCCCCATTATAGTCAATGGGGCTTACTCCCAGGAAAGTGTGAGTGGGATAGCACCCCCAGAGCCCAATCCTATGCATGCCTGCTCAGAAGTAAGCCCCATTATAGTCAATGGGGCTTACTCCCAGGAAAGTGTGGGTGGGATAGCACCCCCAGAGCCCAATCCTATGCATGCCTGCTCAGAAGTAAGCCCCAGTATAGTCAATGGGGCTTACTCCCAGGAAGGTGCGGATGGGATAGCACCCCAGAGCCCAATCCTATGCATGCCTGCTCAGAAGCAAGCCCCATTATTGTCAATGGGGCTTACTCCTAGGAAGGTGCGGATGGGATAGCACCCCCAGAGCCCAATCCTATGCATGCCTGCTCAGAAGCAAGCCCCAGTATAGTCAATGGGGCTTACTCCCAGGAAAGTGTGGGTGGGATAGCATCCCCAGAGCCCAATCCTATGCATGCCTGCTCAGAAGTAAGCCCCATTATAGTCAGTGGGGCTTACTCCCAGGAAGGTGCGGATGGGATAGCACCCCCAGAGCCCAATCCTATGCATGCCTGCTCAGAAGCAAGCCCCAGTATAGTCAATGGGGCTTACTCCCAGGAAGGTGCGGATGGGATAGCACCCCCAGAGCCCAATCCTATGCATGCCTGCTCAGAAGCAAGCCCCAGTATAGTCAATGGGGCTTACTCCCAGGAAAGTGTGGGTGGGATAGCACCCCCAGAGCCCAATCCTATGCATGCCTGCTCAGAAGTAAGCCCCATTATTGTCAATGGGGCTTACTCCTAGGAAGGTGCGGATGGGATAGCACCCCCAGAGCCCAATCCTATGCATGCCTGCTCAGAAGCAAGCCCCAGTATAGTCAATGGGGCTTTCTCCCAGGAAAGTGTGGATGGGATAGCATCCCCAGAGCCCAATCCTATGCATGCCTGCTCAGAAGTAAGCCCCATAGTAGCCAACGGGGCTTACTCCCAGGAAAGTGAGGATCAGGTTGCAGCCTGAGTTGTGCTCAGGAGCAAGCTCCAAGGGGACTCTTATGTGACCAGCCCCTTCCCTGGCTGCTCCCTTGCTTGTGCTGCCCTGGGAGGCTCAAAGCAGCCACTTCTCCCGCATGCAGCGCCCTCCTCTGATCCTGTGGCACACCTGAGGCAGCCCGGTGGCACACCAGTGTGCCGCGTCACAGCGGTTGAGAACCACTGCTCGAGAGCCTTTGGTGGTGTTCTGGTGTTCCTGTCCCACTCTCCATCCAGCTATGGGGCTGGCCCAAGGTCTCCTACTGCCTGAGACTGCCCCACACCCTGAGGAGGTGTTATGGGGACCAAGCCCTGAACCCCAAGTAAATTAACCGGGTTCCAGGTTGCCAGGTTCTTTTGGGGTTGGGCTGCTGTCTTACTGAATGGCAAAGAAAAACCTTGTGATGGAGCTTCTTTGTTAAGGCTGGGACCGTTTGTCCCCCTTCTGCCTGGCAAAGCACTCTGGGTAGCTCAGAAGCTGGCATCCTCCCTGCACCGCTATCAGCACGCAGCGGAATAAAAGGTAGCATTGTGACAGAAGAAAGGAAATGGAAAGATGTTCCACCTGGCAGGTGATTTTCTCCCAAAACAATCACGCCCTTCCTCTCCGAAACGCTCCTTTCTTTTTCCAGCAGCAGCCGAAGAGATGACAACAGGGGACTCCACCCTGTGATGCAAGCCCGTCTTCTGCAAATGTCAGCTTCAGGGAGGCACCTCCAAAGTGTGCCCAGAGGCGGCCAAGTGGCTCCACGGACTGGAGCTCCAAAGCCAGTTGTGTGGGACCAGGAGAAGGAATGTCACTGGGCAGATTGTGCACCAGATCCTGGAAACAGGGAAGGACTTGGGGACTTGACACAATCCTTTTCAGATAGACTCCCCCTTCCTGAGCCGTCTGCCAGGGCTGTGGGATGGCACCCTAGTCCTGATTATTGCAGCATGGGCGATTGCTTGCCTGCATGGGGGGTGTGTGTGTTGTCCTTCCCTTGCTGGGGTGCTGTGTTGGAGATTCCAGTTGGGTGTTTGTGTGGGAGGCCCTCTGGGACGGAACACCTGTGACAAGCATTCGGAGGGGAGAGGGGCTCACACCGTATCTTGCCCTACATGTTGTGAAGGTAGTTTGTACAAAGTGGGTACCATGTGGCCTACTTTCGGGTGCCATGTGCCCTTTTGCCAGTTTTCCCAACACAAAAGCCGCCCTTTGCTAGACTGGAGAGGCCTGGCAAGTCCTGGGACCTGACTGAGACTCAGGCCAGATGTGGTCTGTATCCTGTGCTCCATCGTGGCGAAGCAGCTGGTTGGGAGAGCGATAGGTGGAAGAAAGGGTTCTCTTCTGTCTTTAGCTTCCCCATTGTTCCCTATGGGGTTCCTCTAACCTACACTGGGTCTGTTGCTGGCACAGCATTTTCCTGTCATTGGAGGGATGTCCACTTCCCGAAAGGAGTTTAGGATCTGGCGCTCACCAACTCCTCTTTGCCCCTCCCTAACTGCTCTCCACCCAGTTTTGGCATCTCCACTGCCTGGGTTTCACTGGTATCCAGGCCCACTCTGGTCTGGCCCATCCATGAGGCCAACTGAAGCAGTCACCTCTGCAGATTGATGGAGGGCACCCACCTCTGTCCACCTGCCTGCCTCCACTGCTCCTTCCACTGTCTGAGTTGGAAAATGAAGAGAGGGACAGAGATGAAGTGTGGATGGACCTCCTCCCATGCAGTGGGCGGGGCCCCAGGTAGTGGGCGTGGTGATGTACCATTGCCCCGCCCCCACTGGTTTTGGGGCTATAACTGATAGAATAGAACTATCTCAACACGGTTTGTTTCCTTGCAGTCTGTATAAAATTACGCATCGATTGATATATAGCATGATGGTATTATTCAAAAATATCAAGATGTTGGTAAGTACTGGTGTCACCCCCCCTGGGCATGTCACCCAATGTGCCCCACACCCACCGCACCTCCCTAGCGATGCCACTGGATTGGAGAGTGGGAGGAGCAGAGACTGGTGCATCATGGGGGAAGTGGACCAGAGTGGGGAGTGCGGCCTCAAGCATCAGGAGGTCTTGGGGCAGCCCTGACTGCATGCAGAGCTCCTCAGCATGGTGGGGGCATCCCCTGGGTTTGTCATGGAAACTGTGTATGCCCGGGGCCAGGGGCCAGGCAGGCAGGCATAGTGCTGCCAGGGCCCTGCCTTCAAGCAACCCCCCCCCCCCAGCCTCTGGGATTTCCAAGCCTCTCTCCCCACTGGAGAGGAGGCTGCCTGCCTCTTCTTTGGTCCAGAGGTCACCCCCCCCCATACGCACACAGGTGGCAAACTCATTTCCCCCCAGGATGCTGCTGTGCTTCTAGTGTAAATAGCTGCTGCTGGCACCCCCTCCCCTCCCCACACATTCAAGAAGCCTCTCTGTGTTGTTTTCCCCCCCTTCTCATGTCCCCGCCAATGACGGTCTGCTTCCTGTGTTTGAAGCCAGGCGCAAGGTGGTCCCACGCAGAGGGCGGCGTGTGATTCGGTACGCTGAGCTGCGGAGCTCAGCCAAGGGGCCTCGCCGTTCCCCTGTGAAGATCCCACCATGCTGTGCGCTGCAAGAGGGGCCAGAGTGTGTGGGGCACTATTTGTGCAGCATGGAAGCAGCATGGCATCATCCTGAAGCACCCCAAAGGCCCCCGCCAGCCCTTGCCAGGCTCAACGCTGCCCTCCCTACCCTGGCAGCACACTGCCTGCCTGCCTGGCCCCTCTACCACTCCTCCCCCCCCAAAAAAGAGGACCACCTCCAAAGCTCTGGCCCACCACACTCTCCTCCTCCTTCTGCTGCATTCCCCTCTTTTCAGCTCCCAGGGGGTGGAAGGAGGAGAGTGGAGAGAGGTGGGTCCCCCCCTGGCTTGTTTACCCGAGGTGGCCCCTGGAAGCATTCCTTTCCTGTTGTCTAGAGAATAGGGTCCCCTCCCTTGCTGGCTGGGGAAAGGGGAAGACACCGTGCCCAAGAGTCGTGTGAGTGGAGACAAGGATTCTCGTGCCAGGGTAAAGACCGGGCTCTCCCTGCCATTCACCCCTCCGAGCAAAGCTGTGCATCCAAAGTTGGGGGACGACGACAGACCAGCATGCAAGCAGGCAGGTGTTGGGTGGTAAGGAGCAGGAAAGAGAGGCTCCTGGAAGAAATGACCCCCCTTCTGTTGCCTAACAGGTCTGGCAAGTGCAGAGCTTTGTGCAGCCACCTGGGCATCTCCCCCCCCCCCACCTGCCCAGCTGAAATTGCATCTCTCTCTCCAGACTCGAAGATAAGGCACGACTCGCCCCCCCCCGGAAAGATACGCACCCCCTTCTCGCCCTCTACAGTTACCGCCAGGCACAGAGCTCTGCCCAGGCCTGGTTTCCAAACCTGCTTGGAGGCCCTTCGACTTGGCATTGCCTGCCCTTGCGGATCACATCTCAGGAGTGATTTCTGATCCGCCTCTGAACAAGGCCTGGCGTGGTGGGTGTTTGCTGTGACTCTTTCAGGGAAGGACAGCTGAGGGGTGTTAGGTCTGCAAAGGAGGGACGGATCCTGCCTAAAGCCTCTGAATCCTGCTGCCCTCCTTGTCCCGTCACTCAGATCTCAGCTCCTGGGAATGCTCCTGGGAGACCCAAGCCTGTGATGTGGGGCAGGGGGGGTCCCCACTTTTCCTTCTCCAAGTGGCTAGCAGGGCTGCTGGCTGATATGAAAGCTACACTTTGCGGAAAAGCATCCTTTGCAGGATTTCAGAAACCAGCTGATAGGTTGGACTTCAGACAAGGAGAGTGGAGGACTAGAGTGTATCTGACACTCTAGCCCACAACTCTCCTCTCCACTTCTGCACTTCCTCCCTCTTCCTTTCTGAATCCAGGGAATACCTGGAAATGCAGCCACTGTGTTGTCTGGAGAGCTTCTTGCAGCTCCTTCTGCCTGGAGCTGCCACAGGGCAGTTCCTTACTGATGTCCTCAAAACCCACCTTCTCCTGATGTCCTCCTCAAAACCCACCTTCTCCACAAGGCATTTGGTGCAAGGCCTTCGTCCCCATTCTGTGCTGCAACTGAAGTGTATGATGTCACTGAAACTGGCCTCTACCTCCCTCCCCTTCCTCTTTGTTGCCTCCCTTGAGTCAATATCTAAGTTGTGTCAAGATGCACAAATCAATTGCCACAGCACACACCGTGGTGGAGATCATCTCGACTGCCTGGCGCTCTCTTTAGGCAGCACATTTCACCACTCCTGTCCTGTGTCCCGCTTTGGTGAGATGGACAACTGACCATCTCACGCCATCTCCGTTCATTGGGCAAAGAGATACACAGACTGTCCTTGGCTACTGTCGACTATTGCTTTGCATTACTGTTCACTGTTTGGGAATCAATCCATCGGCCCCTTATTCCTTCCATTATCACAATGTTCCCACTTCTTGGACTGGGAAAACTGAGGCCAAAAATAAGCTTCTCGCTTCTCGCTTAATTTTATACCCTATATAATTTTATACGTCTCAGTATATCTTTTCGCTTCTGTTCTCATCCCCTCTTCCTTTTCACATGCAAGGAAAAGTGGAGGGGTGGCAGAGGTGGGCTGGCAAATTGAGTCACAAGGGCAGGGCCCTTGAATCAGCCACCCCAGTTGGCCTCATGGATGGACCTGCTATGCTTGTTTGTATCCCAGGGAACTTCTTTTGGGGCCTTTTTCCCCCTGGGTGAGGACACGAAACTTTAGCCACATGCAGTTTCTCCCACAGAAGCCCTCCACGTGAATTTATTGAGCACTCAGCCTCTGGAAAGCAAGGGGAAAAAAACCCAGTTCCGGAGGAAATCCTTTCCTTTTTCAGTTGTGAAATGAAACAAAACAAGGCATCTTGTTTATTTCCTGGTGGGGGGGGGGGACACGCCAGGATAGGGGCCCGCTCCCTCCTTAACTCTTTCAGGTCCTTTGCTGAGGGGTCTCCAGGCTTCCGGCAATACAAGAAGGCATTCGGTGTGGAAGAGAAGTGCCCGGCCCCTCCTGGTTCCCAATCCCTTTCCTGATTTCTGCTGGATATGAAAACCTGGAGGGTCATAAGTCTACTGGCGTGTGAAGTCTGGGAACCAGGAAGTCGCTCCAGCGCCCGGCCCCTGAGCAACCTGGCCTGACGCTGGAGGGGGAGTCAGAGCCAAGCACAGGCAGCTCTTAGCGCCTGTGACTCTGGACCCGGGCCGTCTGTTGGAACGATCTCCTGCTCAAACAGCCACACTTGTGAAGGCCACGAGAGCTCCTGTTCCTCGCTGGGGAGACATCCCTGGTGGATTGTGCCCTGCTGTTAGAAATGACCACCAGCCTTACAGTATATATCTGGTGTCCTTTGCATTGCCGAATGTTGGAGTTGGGAGGGGACCTGGAGGTCATCTAGTCCAATCCCACTGTGCAAAGCACATCACATACATTAGGGTACCAAGTGGGCAAACCAGAGCAGTCTTCATAAGAACATAAGAACAGCCCCACTGGATCAGGCCATAGGCCCATCTAGTCCAGCTTCCTGTATCTCACAGTGGCCCACCAAATGCCCCAGGGAGCACACCAGACAACAAGAGATCTGCAAGGCTTCCTGGGAATTGTAGTTTAAGAACATAAGAACAGCCCCAGTGGATCAGGCCATAGGCCCATCTAGTCCAGCTTCCTGTATCTCACAGCGGCCCACCAAATGCCCCAGGGAGCACACCAGACAACAAGAGACCTGCAAGGCATTCTGGGAATTGTAGTTAAGAACATCAGAACAGCCCCACTGGATCAGGCCATAGGCCCATCTAGTCCAGCTTCCTGTATCTCACAGCGGCCCACCAAATGCCCCAGGGAGCACACCAGACAACAAGAGACCTGCAAGGCATTCTGGGAATTGTAGTTTAAGAACATCAGAACAGCCCCACTGGATCAGGCCATAGGCCCATCTAGTCCAGCTTCCTGTATCTCACAGCGGCCCACCAAATGCCCCAGGGAGCACACCAGACAACAAGAGACCTGCAAGGCATTCTGAGAATTGTAGTTTAAGAACATCAGAACAGCCCCACTGGATCAGGCCAGAGGCCCATCTAGTCCAGCTTCCTGTATCTCACAGCGGCCCACCAAATGCCCCAGGGAGCACACCAGATATATCATATCTTTGGGCTTGGGTGTGACTCCCTTCTGGCACCCAGAATTCTACTGGGGTCTTATGTGGGGCAGCGACAAGCCCCAGGTGCTGCTGTCACCTCCGTATGTTTGCGTGAGGCCCTTCAGTTTTCAACAAGGGGGCATTTCAGACTGGAGCAGGAATGGGATTGCTGCAGAAAAGCTGCAAAAAAAATGCCCCTTTTGTTCTGCCCCACAAAGGGGCTTTGAATGGTTTATCTGTTGGGCAGCGCCACAAGAGGAGGGGAAGCTTTGTGGGTGCCAAGGAGGGCTGGAGAGAGAGGAGGAACAACAGGGGAGCCAGGCCGGGCAGGCAGGAAGATGTCCCAGTCCCGTGAAACAGGAGCCGGTCCAGATCAGCTTCCCGATAACAGACAATGATCGTTCCAGACATTCCTTCTGCTCTTGCAGGGACTGACAGCTCCGCACTCACTCAATGGGGGCCTGGAGGTACTTTGAGAAGCCAGCTGGGCTGCCAAAAGCGTCCTTTGGGGCACAGCTCTCTTTCTCATTGGACTGCCGCAGCCCCGAGCAGGCTGGGGAGGCAACATTTGGGGTGGGGGTGAGAGGTGCCCTGAACAAAGCTATTGTTTGAGGGGGGCAACATTGTCCTGGTGGACCATTTAGGGCAGGGGTGCTCACACTTTTTTGGCTAGAGAGCTACTTTGAAACCCAGCAAGGCCCGGAGATCTACCAGGGGGGAAGGAAGCGTCTGACAGACACCCCCTTTAATGTATGGAGCCCCTGCTGGAGTCTGGTCAGTTTAGTCAGTTTTGTTGCTGCATGCCTGAAGAGCAGCTAAAGTGTCAGTTTCAGTGTCAGTTTAGTGTCAGCTAAATAGTCACTAGACGAAACTGACATATTAACAGTTTGGAGAGACAGGGCTCTGTGATCTACTCATTTTGCCTCGCAATCCACCTATTGAGCACCCCTGATTTAGGGTATCGTTGCTCTCTGGGCTAACAGGAATCAAAATTCTGCACAGACAAGTGGGTTCTGCAACCTGCAAAAAGCAGGCACATTAAACACATTTTTTCCGTATCGGCTGTTTGTGCATCATTTAATCTGCCCATTTTGATTTGGCCATTTTGATCATTTAATCATTTACTCTTAAGCCGAACTGTGGGACTCTTGCCCTGCAGTGGCTCCTCCAGCTTCAGAGACTGCAAATGCCCGGTCAATGCCCACCCAAGGCCAAGCCTCTCAAAAAGGCAGGTGGCAGGGAGGTTTTGTCTGTGGTGTTGCTCATGCAATAATCGCTCATTCACACGCGCCAGGCACCGCTGGTTGTGGTGCTTGTCAAACCGTGTGGGAACTAGGCCACCCAGCATGTCGTTTGTCTGTGGAACTCCTTGCCACAGGATGTGACTTAGGGCCTAGATGCCTTTAAAAGGGGATTGGACAGATTGGCAGAGGAAAAGCCCATCTCAGGTTACAAGCCATGATGGGTACATGTAACCTACTGATTTTAGGAGTGGGATACCTCAGGAAGCCAGATGCAAGGGAGGGCATCAGGATGCAGGTGCCTTGTGTGCTCTCTGATGCATCTGTTGGGCCACTGTGAGATACAGGAAACTGGTCTAGATGGGCCTTTGGCCTGATCCAGCTGGGCTCTTCATAAGAACATAAGAACAGCCCCACTGGATCAGGCCCTAGGCCCATCTTGTCCAGCTTCCTGTATCTCACAGCGGCCCACCAAACGCCCCAGGGAGCACACCAGATAAGAAGATACCTCATCCTGGTGCCCTCCCTTGCATCTGGCATTCTGACATAGCCCACTTCTAAAATCAGGAGGTTGCACATGCACATCATGGCTTGTAACCCGTAATGGATTTCTCCTCCAGAAATTTGTCCAATCCCTTTTTAAAGGCGTCCATGCCAGATGCCGTCACCACATCCTGCGGCAAGGAGTTCCACAGACCAACCACACGCTGAGTAAAGAAATATTTTCTCTTGTCTATCCTAACCCGCCCAACACTCAATTTTAGTGGATGTCCCCTGGTTCTGGTGTTATGTGAGAGTGTAAAGAGCATCTCCCTATCCACTCTGTCCACCCCCTGCATAATTTTGTACGTCTCAATCATGTCCCCCCTCAGGCGCCTCTTTTCTAGGCTGAAGAGGCCCAAACGCCATAGCCTTTCCTCATAAGGAAGGTGCCCCAGCCCAGCAATCATCTCAGTCACTCTCTTTTGCACCTTTTCCATTTCCACTATGTCTTTTTTGAGATGTGGTGACCAGAACTGGACGCAGTACTCCAGGTGTGGCCTTACAATCGATGTTCTAATGACCTCTTCTAATGTTCTTATTTCCCCTCTCAGTGGTATGAGAGTCTGGGCAAAATGTATACTATTTCAATGAGATATTTGGCTCTGGGTGCGTGCATGCTTATGTGTGTGTGGTTTTACTACAGAGGGCCAGTGGGAGGTCCCATTGCATGGTTAACAGCTGCTTTGAGGGCCAGAGAGCCCCTCCTGACATACCAGGCTTGTTAAGAGCTGCTTTGAGGTCTAAAGAGCCCCTCCTGACATAACAGGCACCCTCCTTCCTCTCTTCTGCAACAAAGGGTAGCTCAACTTCAGGGGACACCCCACACAACTGAGCAAAGCAGGAGGATCCCATCTGAACCGCAGCAAGAAGAAGAAGAAGAAGTCCTCAATCGTGGTGGAGTCCTTCGCCAAACCCAGCTGCACTCCCTAGTCACATCTCTGGGCAGTGCTGGAAACGTCCTCTCAATCAAGCCTGCCACATCAAGTGGAAGGAGGGCCTGCATCTCCATGGCCTTTCCTGGAAGTGAGGGTGCCATCTTCCTCTGCAAGGGACAAGGCTCTCCCCTGTCCCTGTGACAAGTCAGGCAGCTCCACCGGTGTCTTCTCTCCTTGCCTCAGTTACTCTTGGATAACCCCTCAGAGTGAAAAACAGACCTCGGGAAAAGCTTGCGTCATCCACGTATACTTGTCAAGGAGCCAGGCCTGACTGCCTCACCTTGCCAAGTCTCTTTTTTTGTGACAAACCCATGTTCACCCTTTTTTGATGTGGGTGGAAGGTCTCTGTTCAGTGGCCTCCCAGGTGCTGGGGACTGGCAAACTTGGAAAAGTTCTAGCACAGGGGTGCTCAATACTTCGATCGCGATCTACTGGTCCATCTTGAGGCAAAATGAGTCTTCTCTCCTGTCCAAGCATCCCTGGGAGTGAGCCCCATTGACTCTACTGGGGATGACTTACCTTTCCCCTGTTTTTGCACTGGTATGTATGGAGATCTGCCCCCCCCACTTCCATCTGTTGGTTCTGTGTGCAAGGGGTTTTGCACTGGTCTTGCTGTGATGTCTATATAGAGATCTTCCCTCCCCCACACCTTTCTCCTGCTTTTGCACTGGTCTTTATAGAGATCTGCTCCCCCCCCCCCACTTGTATTGGAATTGAGGAAGATCTGGTGAGGAGGTAGATGTGGTGGCAGCAGTGGCCCCTTTAAAGGTAAGGCCTGGGCATCCAGCAGAGTGTGCTGCACAGCTGCAGCCACTGGAAGGCAATAGGGCCCTCAGGGATATAAGAGCAGCTGAGGCAGGAAGGGCTCCACTTATTTGAGTCAGCCTTTTCCTACATGAAGATCATTAAGTCCAAGTACCGTTCCACCATGACTGATGAACATTTGGAAGTGTGCTTGAGGCTGGCTGTCAGCAGCTACTGTCCGGACTATGCATCCTTGGCTGATTCACTTCAGTGCAAGTCATCAAAGTAAACTCAAGTAATTTAAAAAAAAAATGTTTATAGTTAATTATGTTGTGTTGTGCAATATTGGCTCATGCGGTTATGCAAGGTACACCAACATACATTGTACACATAAATGTTATCTGTTATGATGGCGCGAACATTGTAAAAAAACTCTGGTAGATCTCCGGGCCTTGCTGGGTTTCAAAGTAGCTCTCGAGCCAAAAAAGTGTGAGCACCCCTGTTCTAGCATCTGGCTGGCTTACCACAGTCATAAGCAAACTACTGGACCAGAGCATCAGAATCTTCCTTGCCCTGATGGACATTGGTCCACCTAGCACAGGACTAGTCTAACCCCTGCTAACTGGGTAAAACCCCTGCTAACTGGGTAAGAGGCACTTTTCAAGTGGGTGCTCCTCTTTTTTTAGCAGGGGGAGAGAAACTGGCCCACCTCACCCCAGCACTGTCTGTTCTAGTGGCTGTCTGCTGGTGTTCTTTTTGCATCTTTTTAGTTTGTGAGCCCTTTTGGGACAGGGAGCCACTAGTTATCTGATTTTTCTCTGTAAACCGCTTTGTGAACTTTAGTTGAAAAGCGGTATATAAATACTGTTAATAATAATAATAATAATAATAATAATAATAATAATAATAATAATAATAATAATAATAGTCTGCACTAGGGGTGTCAGGCATAAGGCTTGTGGGCCAGATATTCTTCTGCCCCCTGTTATAATTAGACTCTCCCAGCACTGCCCTTTGAGCAGCGCCACTTCTACCTCTCAGTTGCTGAGCTGCAAAGTGACATCTCAGCAGAGGCAGCTGCTGAAATGTTGGCCCGTGTGATAATTGGGCTGTCCCATATTCTGAAAATCCAATCAAGGCTTGCACATTTTCTCTCCTGTGATTTGCAGCTGAGGAGTCCCTGCTTGAGAACAAAGTGCTTCTTCCTGGCCATCATCCACTTAACGACATCACTTCCTGCCAAATGACATCACTTTTGGCCCGCAGCTGGCACCATGAACGCTATTCAGCTCGCTATAGGAAGTGAGTTTCATACCCCTGCTGAACAGCTCCAGCTCTCCAGGTCAGCCGTTCTCCAGGCTTCCCCATAAGAACATAAGAACAGCCCCACTGGATCAGGCCATAGACCCATTTAGTCCAGCTTCTTGTATCTCACAGCGGCCCACCAAATGCCCCAGGGAGCCTACAAGACAACAAGAGACCTGCATCCTGGTGCCCTCCCTTGTCAGCTGAACATAAGGACATAAGAACAGCCCCACTGGATCAGGCCATTGACCCATCTAGTCCAGCTTCCTGTATCCCATAGCGGCCCACCAAATGTCCCAGGGAGCACACCAGATAACAAGAGACCTGCATCCTTATGCCCTTATGTTCTTATATCCTGGTGCCCTCCCTTGCATCTGGAACTCAATGTGGGGCCTTCTTCATGGGACAGTTTCCCCACTGAGCTACAGCCCCAGTTCTTGGGCTGAACCAGCAGTGCTCTGCCTACATTCTTGTCCAGTTTGTCCTTGGTCACTTCTCCTTCTTCTAATGTCCCAGGAAGCCTGGTTTCCCCACGTTGTGTGTTTTCTAGCGTGCACCGAGTTTAAGTGCTGGCCAGACACTTCTGGTCACCTCTGGTTGGTGCAAGCAGTGGGGAAAGCAGGCAGGCTCCCCCATTAAAAAAAAAAAAATCCCTCTCTTTGAAATGTTTGCTGTCCCCACAGAATGATCCTGAGCCGATATTTTTACACTTGAGGGGCGGAGTTGGCGCAAGCACGCCACTTTGTAGAGCAGCCGTGGACTGTAACAGATGACTGGTAATAAAGTATTCCAAGAATGTCTTTTGAACACAATAATCTTTGGGAAGCTGGTGCCCAAGGTCAACACCAACGGGGCTCCTTTTAATCCGAGCTGAGCCGGCAGTTCTGACTTTCTTCTGACTTTTTTTTTTTTTTACGGCTGCTGCTTCTCACAAAAATAATCTCAGAGGCGGAGGTTACTCCAGCACCGGGTGCCGAGAGGGTC
Source organism: Tiliqua scincoides (assembly GCF_035046505.1). NCBI lineage: Eukaryota > Metazoa > Chordata > Lepidosauria > Squamata > Scincidae > Tiliqua > Tiliqua scincoides. The sequence continues at coordinate 536,464 of NC_089836.1, forward strand.
TCCCTTCCCAATTGACAGGCAGTGTGTCCTAGGACATTCCTTCCCAGGGCCATTGAGAATCAGGCTCTTGCAGACACCCTCCCTGCCCCAGAGATGTTACGGGACATGCTAGTCTGTCCTGTAAACAGAGGTGTGCTGTGGCGCTCTGGGCAGGAATGGAGTGATGTCATGTGATGACATCACATGACATCACTTTGGGAAGCGCCAGGGCCAGCACCCATGGGTGCAGCAAAATCACCCAACTGGCTGAGAGGGTACATGTGCTCTAATCGCTTCCCCACACATGCTCCCAGCAGCCTCTACTGTGAGGGCACGTGCACTCCAATCACTTCCCACAGTGCTCGTGTTGGCGCCCACCTCCATCCAGTTGGCACCCAGGGCTCTTGCCCTGTCTTGCCCCAGGGCAGATATGCCTCTGCTTGTAAAGTGAAAACATCACCTTCTTCCGAAGCTATTTTATGGACTAACAGCCCAATCCTATCCACACTTTCCTGGGAGTAAGCCCCATTGACTCTAATGGGACTTGCTTCTGAGTAGACAAGCATAGGATTGGGCTGTTAGGCTGCAAACCTAACACACTTTCCTGAGAGTAAGCCCCATTGAACAAAATAGGACTTACTTCTGAGCAGACCTGGTTAGGATTGTGCCCTTACTAGCCTTCCACAGCTGGTAGCTACTCCAAGCCACTGGTGTTTCTGCAACGCCGACAGCCAGGAAAATTGTTTAGTTAGGTGACTCAGTAACCCTGGTTCTGGTCAGAGAGATCTTGGCACTAAATCTGGCTTGCCAGAAATATTTGCACTGACCAGGGCCAGCCGTAGGAGATGCAGGGCTCAGCTAGAAACATTCTTTGTAGAGCCCTGGGTTCACAGCCCAGGCCTGCAGAATCTTAGAGATATACATTAAGATACAATATAGACTTTATGTCTCTATGGTAGAATGGAAAACAGTCAAAATGTGCACTTAGAAAGTGGAATAATTTTTACGCTATTCTATAATTAATTAACATTAATTAATTTGAATTAATTAATTCAAATACAGTAAAAATTTCAAAATATAAACAGTGAAAGACTACTGACTTTTTAAGAATTCAGAATTAAAATTGTTGCTGTTCTCAATAAAACCTACAGTATGGTGTTATGGGTGTCCATTGCAATGTATGGTTGTGTGCATTTGACAAGACCAGAATAAGAACATAAGAACATAAGAACAGCCCCACTGGATCAGGCCATAGGCCCATCAGCTTCCTGTATCTCACAGCAGCCCACCAAATGCCCCAAGGAGCACACCAGATAACAAGAGACCTGCATCCTGGTGCCCTCCCTTGTCAGCTGAACATAAGAACAGCCCCACTGGATCAGGTCATAGGCCCATCTAATCCAGCTTCCTGTATCTCACAGCCCCACCAAATGCCCCAGGGAGCACACCAGATAACAAGAGACCTCATTCTGGTGCCTTCCCTTGCATCTGGCATTCTGACAAAGCTGATTTCTAAAATCAGGAGGTTGCACATACACATCATGGCTTGTAACCCGTAATGTATTTTTCCTCCAGAAACCCGTCCAATCCCCTTTTTAAAGGCGTCCAGGCCAGATGCCATCACCACATCCTGTGGCAAGGAGTTCCACAGACCAACCACACGCTGAGATTACCTTAGATTACCTTAGGCAAGGGACCCAATTGGTCCAATTGACTTAAAGCCAACCCTCGTACTGGCAGCCACCCAATCCTCCCTGGGGCAGCATTCTAGGACTTCAAGGAAGATTCCCAGGTCCTAGCCCCCGCCATCCCTGCTCCAATGGGATCCTTGCAGAGCAAAGAGTTGCAGTCAGCACGGTTGGGGTGACAACGTGTGGTGCAGGTCGCCGTGTTCCTCCAGGAAGGCCAAGCAACCTCTGTTGCAATGACTGGAGCCACCTCAGCAGAGCTCCTCTTGGACAGAGCTTGGACTTTCAGTGGGAGTCTCTGAAGCCTGCAGCTGGCACTAGAGTGCCATCTTGGGGTACCCCACTGCAGGTACTCTTGGGGTACTCTTGGACAGCCCACTGCAGCCTGGCACCTGCGCCCAGAGCCCCTGCTGGCCACTCTCTTTGTATGCCACTGATGCAACTGCTGCTCTGTCGGAGACTGGCTGGATCGCCAGCCAGGTTACAGGAAGGCAGCAAGCTAGTCTTGTGGCAGGCAAGAACTTTGCCTGCAGTGGCCCCCCAGGAGGTGGGGAAGAGCCCAGGACATGGGGCAATTCAGAAGCAGAAGTTGTCCCTCCAGAGGCCCAAGGACAGGAGTCCAGGCAAACAAGAGCAGGCTGACTCCTGAACAAAACCACCCAACAGATTCACTGTCTTTGGTGCTCTGTTGTAGAAAATGGCCATTTGGTGGTGCTTCCCTGCTAAGTGTGCAGAGATGCTCAGAGGGGCCCCTCTGTAGGGACAAGGGATTATCTGGTCTTTCCATTCACTTTTCCCATCTGTGGGAGTTGGGGGGGGGGGGAGTTCTACTTTCAGTTTGGTCCTGGCAGGAGTCAGGAGCAGCTTCCCTGCTCTGGTCCTAGGAATTTTGTTCTCACTTTCTCGGCCTGAGTGGCGGCCTGTGGAATGACTACGTCTCAGACCTGGCAAAGCCCCATAAATCTCCACTTACTCTCTCCTCTCTGGGGAACCAACCCTGGAAAAGGCTCCTTCTCCCACCCCCGCATTACTCTAAGAAGAGGGGAGGGAGCTGTCAAGAGCAGGCAGAGAGGCTGCTGGAAGGGACGGTAAGGAGAGCCAGACAAGTGGGAGTGGAAGTAGGACCCCTGGAAATGTTCTCAGGACCCTGAGAGTCCCCCAAGAGCCTGCTGCCAAGGTTGGCCACGCTTGCAGCAGGCAGGGGCCAGGAAACACCCCCCTCCCTGTAACTTTGCTGCCTTCCAAGGAGTGAGCACCAGTTTTTTGGGGGTTGGTGTTGGTCTAAGAGCCCTGCTGGATCAGGCCAAAGGCTCATCTAGTCCAGCTTCCTACTCCAGACATCTGAGAGCACACAACAAGATCCCTGCATCCTGTGGACACTCCTGTGCACCTGGCAATCTGAGGTAACCCACCTCTAAAGCCAGGAAGGTTGCACATACCCATCACGGCTTGTCACTCGCGATGGACTTTTCCTCCGGAAATCTGTCCATTCCCCTTTCAAAGGCCTCCAGGCCAGTCACCATCACCGCATCCTGTGGCAAGGAGTTCCACAGGCTGTCGCACCTTCCTCCCAAAGCAAACCCCAAAGACTAAGCATGTATGTATCTATGGCAGCCATTTCATTGGTTTCTTCGTGTTGTCCTGCAAAGGCCACAACAGATGAAGTAGGTTCTCCAGCGGTAAGAACATAAGAACAGCCCCACTGGATCAGGCCATAGGTCCATCTAGTCCAGCTTCCTGTATCTCACAGCAGCCCACCAAATGCACCAGGGAGCACACCAGATAACAAGAGACCTGCATCCTGGTGCCCTCCCTTGCATCTGGCATTCTGACATAGCCTATTTCTAAAATCAGAAGGTTGCACATGCACATCATGGCTTGTAACCCCTAATGGATTTTTCCTCCAGAAACTTGTCTTTGGATGCCTTCCTCTGCTTTTGAACATGTTTGAGACCCAGCATCACTTTCAACCTTGGCTCCCTCACCAGCACTTCCTGCGTCCTGAGAAGCTCCGGCATTTGCTAATTGGATTACATGTTCTCTGTTCCCATCTCTGGGTCAGCTGCTCTGATCTGGTCAGAAGGGGAAGAGTCAAGTCCAAACAAGAGGGGCGCACAAAGGCCAAGCAACCCCTCCCACCACTTTCTCCCAGGTTGTAGGATAAGCCCACCCCCAACAGAGATGCCCCCCCCCCCACTCAAGATGCCTCCAACTCTACACCAGCTGGTGTGGCGGTGCATCTAGGGCTGAATTCTTACTTTCGTGGGCCCCACACATTTTGGCCTTGGTAGGTCCCTCTCACCATAATAATATTAAAAATGTTTTTGATATAACTTTAAATACTTATTATTTTAATTTTTTTCTGTTTTGGGAAGAATGTCATAGCCCTAAAAGTGGGCCCTAAAAGTTTCTTTTTTTCTGATATAAAATAATAATAAAAAATGTCCTTTGGTCCTAACAGTTTTTATTTTTTCCTTCCAAGTTAAAAAAAAAAACAAAAACATTTTCATGGGCCCCTAAAAGTATCGTGGGCTTACCATGCCTAATGGATAAGTCGGCCCTGGGTGCATCTTTTCCATATGCAGTCATTAGGATGTATGCCTGAGAATTCTCAGGATGGTTTAGTGGTTCTGGAGTGGGACCCGGAAGATCCAGGTTCAAATCCCCACTCAGCCACAAAGCTTCCTGGGTGACCTCCTGCACATGCCTGATCTCGTCTAATCTCGGAAGCTAAGCAGGGTCAGGCCTGGTTAGTACTTGGATGGGAGACTGCCTGGGAATACCAGGTGCTGTAGGCTTATACCATAGTCTTTCGAGACTGAAGGCTGCCAACCATATATATCAGCCTCACAGGGATGGACAGAGTGACTTGAGAGATGCTCTTTACACTCTCACATAACACCAGAACCAGGGGACATCCACGAAAATTGAGAGTTGGGAGAGTTAGGACAGACAAAAGAAATATTTCTTTACTCAGCATGTGGTTGGTCTGTGGAACTCCTTGCCACAGGATGTGGTGATGGCAAGTTTCTGGAGGAAAAATCCATTAGGGGTTGCAAGCCATGATGTGTATGTGCAAACCTCCTGACTTTAGAAATGGGCTATGTCAGAATGCCAATGCAAGGGAGGGCACCAGGATGAGGTCTCTTGTTATCTGGTGTGCTCCCTGGGGCATTTGGTGGGCCGCTGTGAGATACAGGAAGCTGGACTAGATGGGCCTTTGCCTGATCCAGTGGGGCTGTTCTTATGTTCTTATGTTGAGAGGTCGCTTCAAGATTCTCCCCAAGATTGGATGTCCACCCAGGCTCCTCAGCATCATCAGATCTTTCCACAAGGACATGAAGGGCACTGTTGTCTTCGATGGCTCCACATCAGACCCTTTTGACATCCGAAGCGGAGTGAAGCAGGGCTGTGTTCTTGCACCAACCTTGTTTGGGATTTTCTTCGCTGTCCTGCTGAAGCAGGCCTTTGGAACTGCAACAGAAGGCATCTATCTCCGGACCAGATCAGACGGAAAGCTCTTCAACCTCTTCAGACTGAGAGCAAAATCCAAAGTCCAGCTGAAATGTCTGCGTGACTTCCTCTTTGCCAACGATGCAGCTGTCACTACCCACTCTGCCAAAGATCTCCAGCAGCTCATGGATCGTTTTAGCAAGGCCTGCCAAGATTTTGGACTGACAATCAGCCTGAAGAAAACACAGGTCATGGTTCAGGATGTGGACTCACCTCCCTGCATTACAATCTCTGAGCATGAACTGAAGGTTGTCCATGACTTTGTGTACCTTGGCTCAACAATCTCCGACACTCTCTCTCTCGATACCGAGCTAAACAAGCGCATCGGTAAAGCAGCTACCACGTTTTCCAGACTCACAAAGAGAGTCTGGTCCAACAAGAAGCTGACGGAACATACCAAGATCCAGGTCTACAGAGCTTGCGTCCTGAGCACACTTCTGTACTGCAGCAAGTCATGGACTCTTCGCTCACAACAGGAGAGGAAACTGAGCGCTTTCCACATGCGCTGCCTCCGACGCATCCTCGGCATCACCTGGCAGGACAAAGTTCCAAACAACACAGTCCTGGAACGTGCTGGAATCCCTAGCATGTATTCACTGCTGAAACAGAGACTCCTGCGTTGGCTTGGTCATGTCGTGAGAATGGATGATGGCCGGATCCCAAAGGATCTCCTCTATGGAGAACTCGTGCAAGGAAAGCGCCCTACAGGTAGACCACAGCTGCGATACAAGGACATCTGCAAGAAGGATCTGAAGGCCTTAGGAGTGGACCTCAACAGGTGGGAAACCCTGGCCTCTGAGCGGCCCACTTGGAGGCAGGCTGTGCAGCATGGCCTTTCCAGTTTGAAGAGACACTTGGCCAACAGGCTGAGGCAAAGAGACAAAGAAGGAAGGCCCATAGCCAGGGAGACAGACCAGGGACAGACTGCACTTGCTCCCGGTGTGGAAGGGATTGTCACTCCCGGATTGGCCTTTTCAGCCACACTAGACGCTGTGCCAGAACCACCTTTCAGAGCGTGATACCATAGTCTTTCGAGACTGAAGGTTGCCAATACAAATGTTGAGAGGACAAAAGGAGGGATGGAACCATATATAATCATGCTGAGTTCCCTGGAGGAAGGGCAGTAGGAAAAATGTGGAAAAAAACAAATAAATTCTGGTGCAAAACTGCAGGAGAATTACCATACATCGTTAGAGACTGATATTGAATCTTGCCTCCTGAAAGCACAACGGACCTTGTGGTGATTCTTTGCCAACAGCTCGTCTGCTACTTCACATCCACGTGAATGGACCACCAATCTAGAGACGTGGCCCAAGCCATTTCCTAAAATGGTGGCTTCTTGCTGGCCACCTTTCACCATGAATCATCTGGGTTAAGAGGTGAACACAGGACCAAAAAAAAATCCTGAGCCCTTTTGGATCTTTCTGTGATCTTCTAATATTTTGATTAAAATACCTTGCACATGCCCAATCTCGTCTAATCTTGGAAGCTAAGCAGGGTCAGGCCTGGTTAGTACTTGGATGGGAGACTGCCTGGGAATACCGGGTGCTTTAGGCTTATACCATGATCTCGGAAGCTAAGCAAGGTCAGGCCTGGTGAGTACTTGGATGGGAGACCGCCTGGGAATACCAGGTGCTGTAGGCTTATACCATGATCTCGGAAGCTAAGCAAGGTCAGGCCTGGTGAGTACTTGGATGGGAGTCCGCCTGGGAATACCGGGTGCTGTAGGCTTATACCATAGTCTTTCGAGACTGAAGGTTGCCAACCAAAGCAAAGATTTTTTTTTTAAATTGAGGTTCTGTTTTCTAAACATGTCTCTTGTTTTCTGGAACTCAGAGTTTAACTACTGAGACCCAGGCAAAGGTCTCCTTTAGAGCGGTGCTTCAAATCATCTGGCCCAACACAGCCGCTTTGGAGTGCTGAGACTGCGTGGGGTGGTGGAAGGCCAGCCTAGCCTCCAAGCACTTGCCCTCTGCAAGTCCATTCACGATCGGGGTGACTCGCTTAGTTTCACCGTCGGGACGCCAGTCCAGCCTTTCTTCCTGAGCTCAGCGACATCCACCCTTGTTGACAGAGAACAAAGCCAGTCTTTGGACTGTCACAAGTTTCTCTCCACCCGTCTCCAGCTCTCTTTTGCAAAACAGGCCAGCATCAAAGTGTGTCTGCATCTTGCCTGGCAGAAGATCTTCGGGATTTCCAAAGAGGCTGTGAAGTAAATGCTTGGTGGGGCTGAGAAAGGGATTCACAGCTTCTTCCCTCCGCCGTTTCCCCCGAAAGTAGCAATGAAAACCGTGGCTCACAAATTCACACCCTAACAGAGCACAACTCATCCGCTTGTCCAGCCAGAAGGGTGGAGCAAGCCTCTGTTTTCCTCAAACGTAGGTTAAGTATTGTACCCATCATGGCTTTTAACCGGGACTTCTTCTCCATCAATCTGTCCAATTGCCTTTGAAAGACACCAGACCCCATCACCACATCCTGTAGCAAGGAGTTCCACAGATTAACTACACTGGGTCAAGAAATATTTCCATCCTAACTCTCCCAACGCTCAATTTTAATAGCTGTCTCCTGGTTCTGGGATTATGTGAGAGGAAAAAGAACATCCCTTTATTCATCCCATGCATAATTTTATGCATCTCAATCATACCCCCCGACACCTTCTTTCTAGACCGAAGAGCCTAGAGCCTTTCCTCACAAGGGAGGTGCTCCAGCCTACCCTCTTTCGTTCACTCTCTCCTGCACCTTTTCCAGTTTCACTACATCCTTTTCGTGATGCGCCAACCAGAACTGGAAGCAATACTCCAGGCGTGGCCCAACCATCGATTTGTACAACGGCATTATAACATTGGCTCTTTTATTCTCAACCCCTTTTGTAATGATCCCAATGTTCTTGTGTTCTTAGGGTGTGAATCTGGCACGTGTCTGCCTCGTACACACAAACTGTTGCTGTTGGGGTTCAGACACCGTTACTATCTGAGCTGCAGGGCCTTATGGGTCGTGAGACCAACTTCCCTCTGGGGGACCCTTCCCCTTTTGCCAGGCCTTTGATGGCTGTTGGTGTTTGGGGATGTGGAGTTTTTTTTCTTTTTCTGTGCTGGAACTGTGAATCTTCTCAGGCCTGGTCCAAGCTTTTCCAAGCTGGTCCAAGCTGGTCACTGCCACATTTTCCCACCCGATTTCGTTTTCCGTTCTGTGCATGTGTTACGGGGAACCCCTGCCCCACTTCTCCCTGCCTTCACGTCCTCTCTCCAGACTTGTCCAGCCTGTTTGAAACCAGTGAATGTGGTACCTGGACGAGAGGGCGAGGTAGGCCTCCATTTCCATAACCCTTTGTCCAGCTTGCTATCTTTCCCCAAGAGAAGGGAAGCGAGTGATTTGCCTCCTTTCCCGGCCCACCATCCAAAGCGGCTGCCCACCTGCCCTCATGAGAGGGCCAGCCTTCTGCAGAAGAATCCACTGCGGTTTTTGGTGGCTTCCTTTTCTTTTCCATTGTTCTTTGGTCTGTTTCTCATTTTTGTTGCATGCTGCTTGGGTCTGTCTGCTGGTTAGGGGTGATGGATGACCTGTGGGCCAGGTGTGGCTCGGCAGCCACCTGAGTTTGGGACAGAAGGGCACCAAGCAAGGTCCCAGCTGTGGGGCAAGTCACCCACTCCTGCACCCTCCTGTCTCTAGAGGCAGTGGAGGGTCTCACTAAAGGTGACTTGGAAAAGAAGAAAAACTTGAAACATCTGGAATATCTTGAAACAGGCTTGGAATATCCTCCAGGAGTGAGTTCCATCAACCTCTTTTCCTGCAGTTTACTGGCTGCAAAATCTATTGCATCAGGCTTAGATGCAAGTCTCAAGTCTTAGGGGTGCCTAGAAATAGGGTCCACCCCAGGCGTAAAAGGGCTTTGCAATGTGTGTACAGCAAAAGGTATTTTTTACATGCTCCTTATCCTTAGCAGGGCCAGCCTTGAGCTGGGACCAATTTAAGCTGGGACTCTAAGCTTTAAGCTGGGACCAATTTAAGCTGGGACTTTAAGCTTTAAGCTGGGACCAATTTAAGCTATGACTTTAAGCTTTAAGCTGGGACCAATTTAAGCTGGGACTTTAAGCTTTAAGCTTGGACCAAGTTAAGCTGGGACTTTAAGCTTTAAGCTGGGACCAATTTAAGCTATGACTTTAAGCTTTAAGCTGGGACCAAGTTAAGCTGGGACTCTAAGCTTTAAGCTGGGACCAAGTTAAGCTGGGACTTTAAGCTTTAAGCTGGGACCAATTTAAGCTATGACTTTAAGCTTTAAGCTGGGACCAAGTTAAGCTGGAACTTTAAGCTTTAAGCTGGGACCAATTTAAGCTGGGACTTTAAGCTTTAAGCTGGGACCAAGTTAAGCTGGGATTTTAAGCTTTAAGCTGGGACCGATTGCTCCCAGTTGGGCCCCACGCCTAAGGGGTCCCCGTGCTAGGGAAGTCGACTCTAGTCTTGTCAAATGCACACAACAGTGCTTTGCAATGGACACCTCATTGCATTTTCACAGTCACAAAAAAAAGGGGTTTGGGAACTATTTACTTTTCAAGGATGAGGTCTCTTGTTATCTGGTGTGCTCCCTGGGGCATTTGGTGGGCCGCTGTGAGATAACAGGAAGCTGGACTAGATGGGCCTATGGCCTGATCCAGCAGGGCTCTTCTGATGTTCTTATGTTCAGCTGACAAGGGAGGGCACCAGAATGAGGTCTCTTGTTATCAGGTGTGCTCCCTGGGGCATTTGGTGGGCCGCTGTGAGATACAGGAAGCTGGACTAGATGGGCCTTTGGCCTGATCCAGTGGGGATGTTCTTATGTTCTTATTGTTTACAGGTAAGCTACACATCTTGTTTACTCACTTGTAGGCCGACATGTACGCATTGTTATATTCAGATGTGCTTAGATCCGTGCGGTCCATGAACTCACATGCACTTTTTACGCACCCCTTTTGATTGCTTTCCATTCTACCCTAGAGATATAAAGCCTATAATACATTTTATTTATAGCTCTAAGATTTGACAGACTTAGGCTGTGAACCTGAGACCCTTAAGAAAAAGGTTTCCAGTTGGGCCCTGCAGCTCTTAAGTCTGGCCCTGATCCTTAGGGCACCTGGTCAAGAGCTGAGCCCTGCTGTTGAGAACAGGGACTAAGCCCTGCCCCAGTTCAGTCTCCAACAAGGGGTTGACATTGACATTGTGACATTGTGAGGGTTGACACATGACAGCTTCTTCCTTGCCTTGTCCTTCCCACCTCAGGCTTCCCTTAGCTCCCAGCCTTTCTCCGATTCCACAGTCCCGCTAATTTGATAATGTGGTTTGCCTGGAAAGGAAGGGAGGAGAAGGAGTAGGGCCATTGTGCTTGGCCTCTGTCCAGCCAGCATTTCTGCTTGAAGACACCAAGGTCAGGAAGGGGTGGGAAGCTCCCTCCTCCAGCCAGGCTTCGCACCCAGGGGGACGGCAACTTGGATGGTCTCTTTTCCCTTGGTGGGAGCAAGTAAAGGAGGCCCAGAGAGCGACTGCCTGTCAGTTCTTCACTCATGGTGGGAAAGCCTCCCCCTAAACGAAGGACCAAACAACATAGTCCTGGAACGAACTGGAATCCCTAGCATGTATACACTGCTGAAACAGAGACGCCTGCGTTGGCTCGGCCATGTTGTGAGAATGGATGATGGCCGGATCCCAAAGGATCTCCTCTATGGAGAACTCGTGCAAGGAAAGCGCCCTACAGGTAGACCACAGCTGCGATACAAGGACATCTGCAAGAGGGATCTGAAGGCCTTAGGGATGGACCTCAACAAGTGGGAAACCCTGGCCTCTGAGCGGCCCGCTTGGAGGCAGGCTGTGCAGCATGGCCTTTCCCAGTTTGAAGAGACACTTGGCCAACAGTCTGAGGCAAAGAGGCAAAGAAGGAAGGCCCATAGCCAGGGAGACAGACCAGGGCCAGACTGCACTCGCTCCCAGTGTAGAAGGGATTGTCACTCCCGGATCGGCCTTTTCAGCCACACTAGACGCTGTTCCAGAACCACCTTTCAGAGCGCGATACCAGAGTCTTTCGAGACTGAAGGTTGCCAACAATAAAACCAAGGACCCCACAATGGGGGGGAGGTGCCCTGCAGAACACCCCTCCAGTCTAGATGCACCTACGACTGCTGCACCCCTGAAAACCCAAGCCGGAGTGCAAAACCCAAGGTTCAAAACTCTCCCTCTAACTTCCCAATCCCTCTTGCTGAAACCTCAAATGCCTGCAAAAGCCCAGCGCTTTCGGAAATGCATTGGATGGAATTAAATGGTTTGAGTCCTTTGATCTGAGGAATCGCCTTGTCTGAACAGACCTGAGGGTGTCCACCCAGCCCAGCAACCTGTTATTGAGGGGGGCCAGGCAGATGCTTATGGGGTGATCACAGGCAGGGCACGAAGCTGATGGCCGTCCTCTGCGATCTGTTCCCCCACCCCTTGCATTTGGTCTTCGGGGGTAAAGTGTCTCTGAACAGGGAGGTTCCATTGGTCATTTGTGGCCAAAAGCCACCTGCGGTTTTGGATTTCATATACGTACCCAATTCTCATTACAAGCAAAGTGAGAAGCCGTCACAAAATCACGGCCCAGCAAATTCCATTTTGTTCATAGCTGTGGTCCTCCCCTCTTTCCAGTCGTGCAGATTTTGCACGCACCTGATGGGGCCCCCTCAACCCCCAGCCAAAGCTTTGTGTTCCCAGAACGTCTCATTCCTTTCTGCACAGAGCAATGCCCTGGTCACCACCAGAATCCCCCATTGTGAACCCCCCACACAGCTGGCCCCCCCTTTTTGCTGGAAGAGACCAAGAAACACAAGACTTGCTGAACCATTGCCATGGTGGCACATCAGCCTCTGCTCATCCCAGTGCCTGGATTGGATAAGAAAAAAGGGACGGAGCCACAGAGGAAGTGTGGAGGAGCAGAACATCTACGCTCCAGCTGACCACTCCCCTCCCCTCCAGATGTCTGCTTCACTCCCCCCTTCTTCCTTTTCCAATTCAGAGAGTCAGAGAAGGAAGAACAGTTATCTGGTGTGCTCCCTGGGGCACTTGGTGGGCCGCTGTGAGATACAGGAAGCTGAACTAGATGGGCCTATGGCCTGATCCAGTGGGGCTGTTCTTATGTTCTTATCTAGTGGGCCGCTGTGAGATACAGGAAGCTGGACTAGATGGGCCTATGGCCTGATCCAGTGGGGCTGTTCTTACGTTCAGCTGACAAGGGAGGGCACCAGGATGCAGGTCTCTTGTTGACTTGTGTGCTCCCTGGGGCATTTGGTGGGCCGCTGTGAGATACAAGAAGCTGGACTAGATGGGCGTATGGCCTGATCCAGTGGGGCTGTTCTTACGTTCTTATCTAGTGGGCCGCTGTGAGATACAGGAAGCTGGACTAGATGGGCCTATGGCCTGATCCAGTGGGGCTGTTCTTACGTTCAGCTGACAAGGGAGGGCACCAGGATGCAGGTCTCTTGTTATCTGGTGTGCTCCCTGGGGCATTTGGTGGGCCGCTGTGAGAGACAGGAAGCTGCACTAGATGGGCCTATGGCCTGATCCAGTGGGGCTGTTCTTATGTTCTTAACAGGGGAGGTGAGTTGGCTGTTGGAGGTGAACACACTCGCCCCCAGCTGCTACCTGAGGTGCCGGCCTCAGTTGGACGCATAAATGCACCAGCCCTGCTAAAAGGGCTAGAAAAACGGAACCCATGAAGCTGCCTTTTACCGACTATGCAGGCTATTGATCTGCCCAGCTCCACACTGCTTATCCTGACTGGGGGACAGCTCTCTGGCTTGCAGGCCAAGGGGAGCCTTTTCTAGCCCGAGATGAATCTGGGACTTTCTGCATGCACAAAACGTCTCAGCCTCCAGACCTGTGGCCTGATCCAGCAACCAAACTCTTCAGCTTATATGGGAAAAGCTGTTCTTAAAAAGCCCTGGAATGCGGTGGCTGCAAACGGCACAGATATGTTCAGAGAGGAGGACTCAGCTGTGCTCACGGCCTTCCTTCCTTCGGCAGATGACTTCAACCTTGCTCCCGCAGGCAATGTTGGGAGTGAAAAAAGAGGCCGTTGAAGAAACTCCTGCCTGAACATGTCAGGCAGAGGAATCAGGCTTACAACGTTCCCGGCTGGTTTTGCCCTCCCGGCAGCAGCGGATTTTCGTTGACGCATTTTTGAAAAATAAAAAGGGCCCAATCTCTGGAGTCCTCACAGGCCTGAACTGATTCCTCCACCAATAGAAGCGTTTACAGCAGGGGTCTCCAAACCCTGGCCCAGGGGCCAGATGCAGCCTGCAGCAAACCTCTGTCGGGCCCGCGGCCAGCCTCTTGTCCCCTCAAAGCCTCTGGCCCACTTGACCGAACATGATTAGAGCCGTGCTCTGGTTGCATCTGGAGGGTGTTCAAGGGCCAGAGAGATTGAATGAATGATCCCATTCATTCATTTATTCACTCATCTAAGTTCCATCCCTGATTTATTTATATAAACTTTAAGTTTTTTTTTCTGGCCCTCTACACTATGCCAGATATTTGATGCGGCCCTCTGGTCCAAAAGTTTGGAGACCCCTGGTTCAGAGGGAAAAGAAAAAGAAGCCACAAAAGTCATGTGGAAACTGTTTTTCCCTACTCCAGGCCTTGCTGGATCAGATCAAGGGTTCAGCGATCCCAGCCTTCATTGGTTAGCCTCTTAACATTCATTTTCCCCGGCATCTGGTATTTGCAGGTAGACTGCCTCTGAACATGGAGTTTCCGCTACTTCTTGATAGCTTAACTTCCAGGTGTGTGTCTGCTCCTTCTTCAAAACCATCTAAGCAAGAGGTCATCATCACATTTTGTGCCAGCTAATTCCCTAAGGCTGCAATTATCCACACTTACCTGGGAATACGTCCCATTGACTATTATGGGACTTAATTCTAAGTAGACATGCATAGGATTTGGCTGTAAGCAGGTTACTCCTGGTTGAAAGCAGCACTTGCTTTTGTCTTCCCTGGTGAGGGGCTCTGGTGGGGCAGATTAGTGAAGATTGGGCCCCTATTTGCTGTTCTCTTGTTTTCCTCCTGAATCTAAGGTTACTACCAGCCATGTGCAATTTTACTCTGCAATGATGAAACCAAAGGTGCCAATCCAGTTGTCCCTTTTTATGGGGCTTTAGGGGATTGAGACTCTCCTTTTTCTATTGGCTGCTCCATCATCAGGAAACCTTAGAGAAGCCCCCCCCCCCCCCATCTCCCCTCAGCCATGGTCAGGTGGACTTGTGAGCAAAACCCGGTGGCTTCTCCTGGCTCAGTGTTCAAGCAGGGCCAAGACTCTGCCATGCTGGTCATGATTGCAGGAGGGCCCTACACACTGACTAAGCAGGGGCAAGACCCATGATATGCTCAAACAGGGGCTTCCCGGTAGAGTGAAAGGCCCTTGTTCACCACATCTGACGGAAGGAGGCAAGCTTGAGCTCATGGAGAGACCCAGTGACCAACCCCCACTGAAGTTCCTGATTCACCTCGAAGGGCAGCCCCGTTGAGAATTCATCACAATGGAGCCAAAGCAGAGGCTACCAAGGCCACAGTGACAATGGTGGCAGGGTCTTGTCTATGGACCATACACATGAGTGGCCTTTTGCTGCTGTTGTGGCCATGCAGCTCACAAATCTGGGCACAAATCAAGACAAGCTGGGTTCCAATGTTCCTCAACATATCCCAGCCACACTATCCCAGAAGCTGCTTCTGTCAGGATTGTGCTGGTGGCACAATCAATCTTCCTTCTGGTCCTGGTGGGATCTGTACCACTTGCCCTCTTTCCTAAGACCAGCAGCCCCCAAGTCCTCTGCCAGCCCTGTCATTTTATAGCCCGGGGACCCTGTTTTCTGCTTGTGAAGCAGACCCTTGACCTCTGTCCTCTTTCCCAACCCACCAGTGTCCGCCGAACCCAGTCAGGCTGCCTCTTGAGGCTGTCCAAATGTGGGGATTTTTCCTTTGGCTCTAGCCAAGGCTGCTGATAGGAGACAGAATGTGTGCGTGGGGGCCATCTGAAAGACCTCCCCAGCTTCGAAGACTTCAGCCAGCTGACAGCAGGCAAAGGAATGCAGAGAGAGAGAAGTAGCAAGAAAAGCAAGGAGAATTAAGTTTGACGGCGGCCTATTTTGGGGTCCACTTTTCAGAGCGCCAAAAGTTCTGAAGTACAAATATTGGTTGTGACGATGGAGACATGAAAGCAACACTGAGGGCACATCCGTCCATTGCGTGGGCCAGCGAGTCCCCGCAAGAGCGTCGCCGAGCCCACATTCGCCAGCAAAAAGCGGCTGGTTTTATTTAAATAGCCCCGGGCAAATTTCTCACTAAACCAACTTTCCCACGCTGCTGCTGCTGCGACTCTCCTCAGCCTGCAGATTTTGGCAAATTTTTTTTTCTGTTCCCTGAGCTGTCAGGACAAAATATATAAGCATTGCTGGTTTCACTTAGAGGGTTTTTTTTTCCTGCCCCTGGGGACACGAAAATAATTTACAGATGTGAGTTACCTGTTTGTATTTGCATCGTAAGTTTTCCTTACTGAACATAATATTCCCTTGCTTGCAGGAACAAAAAAAAAAAAAATCCCATGGAGGTTTTTCTTATCCATTTTAAGTTGTAAAAAAAAAAAAAAATATGCAAACCCCAAACTCACGACATGTTTAAATATGTCCGGGCAGGGGAAAAAAAAGTTTAAAAGAACAACTACTGTAATCATATGGAGACGTGCCAATGTTTCCATTAAGCTGGGCTTTACAATCGTTTATTTTTAAATGCCTCGAGTCCTGCTATTTTAACCCAAAACATCTAGTCCAACGGCTCTTTTTTTGAACATGACGGCCCAGCACTCTGGATCAGTGAAGAGTTTTATTTTGTGAAAACAGTTCTCTCCAGTGTAAAAAAAAAAAAACCCCAGCAAAAACTTTAAGCATATACTGTAAGAGAAGAAAGAAATCTCTATGTCTGAGTCCTGTGATTTCAAAACAAAAAAATAGATGTATTTTGGACAGTTGATGGGATCAGTGGAAACAAGGAGACAATTCTATTTTTACAGATATCTCCCAAACTCCTTTCCGTTTCCTAGACATTTTCCATCTTGTCTTTCAGCAAAAATCTTCCTCCCTCCACCCTAAAAATTCAACCCAGCAACAACTAACAGCCAATCCTAGCCACGCTTTCCTGGTAGTAAGCCCCAGGACTTAATGGGACTTACTTCTGCGTAGACATGGGCTGTAAGACTCTGGTTCTGACATCGTCTCCGGGGCGTTAACGTCATGTACTCCATTGCCAGTTTGAAGGAGTTCCACGCACTCCCACTTGAGAGAACATGCCTGGGCAAAAATCTGAAGGGTAGTTTAAAATAGGGAGTCTAGAGAGGGCTAGTTGTCAATGGTGAGGAATTTCCGGCGTGGGGGGGAACAGCATAAAGTGGAAATAGTGAATAAGGTGTTGGGGTAGGACTGTGTTGTTTGGAACTTTTTCCTGCCAGGTGATGCCGAGAATGCGTCGGAGAAAGCGTTCAGTTTCCTCTCCTGTTGTGAGCGAAGAGTCCATGACTCGCTGCAGTACAGAAGTGTACTCAGGACACAAGCTCTGTAGACCTGGATCTTGGTATGTTCCGTCAGCTTCTTGTTGGACCAGACTCTCTTTGTGAGTCTGGAAAACGTGGTAGCTGCTTTACCGATGCGTTTGTTTAGCTCGGTATCGAGAGAAAGAGTGTCAGAGATCGTTGAGCCAAGGTACACAAAGTCATGGACAACCTCTAGTTCATGTGCAGAGATTGTAATCCAGGGAGGTGAGTCCACATCCTGAACAAGTTCCAAACAACACAGTCCTGGAATGTGCTGGAAACCCTAGCATGTATGCATTGCTGAAACAGAGACGCCTGCGTTGGCTCGGTCATGTCGTGAGAATGGATGATGGCCGGATCCCAAAGGATCTCCTCTATGGAGAACTCGTGCAAGGAAAGCGCCCTACAGGTAGACCACAGCTGCGATACAAGGACATCTGCAAGAGGGATCTGAAGGCCTTAGGAGTGGACCTCAACAGGTGGGAAACCCTGGCCTCTGAGCGGCCCGCTTGGAGGCAGGCTGTGCAGCATGGCCTTTCCCGGTTTGAAGAGACACTTGGCCAACAGTCTGAGGCAAAGAAGGAAGGCCCACAGCCAGGGAGACAGACCAGGGACAGACTGCACTTGCTCCCGGTGTGGAAGGGATTGTCACTCCCGAATTGGCCTTTTCAGCCACACTAGACGCTGTTCCAGAACCACCATTCAGAGCGCGATACCATAGTCTTTCAAGACTGAAGGTTGCCAACAATAGGTAGCCAAGAGGGATTCCACCTGGTATCTCCTTCACAGAAGTTCTGATCAGCTAATTGCCACTACTCTAGTCTTCTCATTCCTTCTCATCCTAGGGCTGGCCCATCCATGGCAGCAAATTGGTGGAGGACGCCCATTTCTTCCTGCCTGCTTGCCTCCACTGATCCTCCTCTTCCTCCCAGGATTGGAAAAGGGAAGCGGGGGACAGAGAAGTAGGGTGGAAGGGAGGAGAGAAGTGGGGTAAGGTACCAGAGGAGCAGAAGCTGGCACATCACCATGTAGAGGGGCAGCACTTCACATGCCACAGGAGGTGCCAGGATATATTGGACCAGCCCTAAGCGGCAACGGACCCTGTGGAAATGAAGCAATATCAAAGGCAGCAATTTTCAACCACTGTGCTGTATGCCACAAGTGGTCCACGGGTGCGCCACAGGAATTTTGGGGAATGTCATTTATTAGCATGGCCAATGGGGGATGTCAGCCCCAGTGGCAGCAAGGTGGGCCTTGTCAAAAACCTGATGGTGTGCCTGGACAATTTTAGTGCCTTGTCAGTGTGCCATGAGATGAAAAAGGTAGAAAATGGCTGATCTAAGGACTGTAAGAAGGGTGTCGTCACCCCTTTTTCCATGACCCTCCCCATCCCACAGCAGGGTGCCTCTTTTCTGGTCAACTGCTGGTTCCATACACAGAGTATTCAGTTAAATGGGTCTCTGTGTGAACATATATAGGAACATAAGAATAGCCCCGCTGGATCAGACCAAAGGGGACCCATCTAGTCCAGCTTCCTTGCATCTGGCATTCAGGGTTAGCCTACTTCTAAAAGCAGGGGTTGCACATACCCATCATGGCTTGTAACATGCGATGGATTTTTCTTCAATCTCTCCAATCCCCTCTCAAAGGCATGTAGACCAGGTGCCATCACTGCATCCTGTGGCAAGGAGTTCCACAGTTTAATGACGTGCTGGGAAAGAAATATTTTCTTGTGCCGTGTCTAACCCTCTCGACAGTCATTTTTAGTGGCTGTCCCCCAAAGTTCCCATCTCCTTCAGCACACAGTCCTTGGTCCATCTCACTCAGTACTATCAACCCAAGCAGGCAGTAGCTCTCCAGATGTTCAGGTCCCAACCTGGAGAAGCTGCC
Source organism: Tiliqua scincoides (assembly GCF_035046505.1). Taxonomy (NCBI): domain Eukaryota; kingdom Metazoa; phylum Chordata; class Lepidosauria; order Squamata; family Scincidae; genus Tiliqua; species Tiliqua scincoides. The sequence continues at coordinate 555,108 of NC_089836.1, forward strand.
AGGAGGTGAGCACATCCAGAGGAAGCGCTGCACCTCCTAAGGATTCAATGGGTCTGCATGTGGGGTGGAGCCGCATGTTTCTCTGTGAAACCGGAAGTGACGTTTTTAACGCCTTATAAGGCATTATAAGGCCTGGGGAAGCCTCGAATGGGCATTAAAAAAATCACTCGTGTGCGGGTCGTGTGCGGGTGGGGGGGGCATGGAACCAACCCGTGGATAAGTGACTCCGCAGATACGGGATCCACAGATACGCCCCCTCCCATATTAGATACTAGGATATCTATGTGTCAGGATATTAGAATTTGCTTTCTGTGAATTCACTTATCTGCAAGGGGCAGAATTGCCACATATTCTTGTTATCTGTGACTCTATTCCCATAATCTGTGAATACTGTGCTGGTACTGCATCAAACAGGCATTCGGATTGGCCTGTAGAGAATGGCAACCTTCAGTCTGGAAAGACTATGGTATAAGCCTACAGCACCCGGTATTCCCAGGCGGTCTCCCATCCATGTACTAACCAGGCCTGACCCTGCTTAGCTTCCAAGATCAGATGAGATCG
>NC_089836.1:560668-598168 GCF_035046505.1 Tiliqua scincoides
CTTTTGTCTGTCCTCACCCTCCCAACACTCAATTTGAGTGGATGTCCCCTGGGTTCTGGTGTTATGTGAGAGTGTAAAGAGCATCTCTCTATCCACTTTATCCTTCCCATGCATAATGTTGTATGTCTCAATCATGTCCCCCCCTCAGGTGTAATTTTGTGTGTCTCAATCACATCTCCCTCAGGAGCCTCTTTTCCAGACTGAAGAGTCCAAACGCTGCAGCCTTTCCCCATAAGGGAGGTGCCCCAGCCCAGTAATCATTTTGGTCACTCTCTCCTGCACCATCTCCAGTTCCACTACGTCCTTTTTGAGATGCGGTGACCAGAATTGGGCACAATGCTCCAGGTGGGCGCAATGGCCTGGCCATTGATTTGTACAACAGCATTGTAATATTGGCCATTTTATTCTCAATTCCTTTTTTAACAGTCCTGAACATAGACGTGGCTTCCTTCACCGCAACGGGGTTGATACTTTAATAGAGCTGTCCCCAGAACCCCAAGATGTTCCATCCCACTCCTGATCCATCACAGACAGCCCCGAACCCGTTCCCTGGATTCAAAAAGGAAGGAAGCCAAAAAGGAAGTGTGGGAAAGAGGATGGGGAGCAAGGGTGGGCTAGCACTGCCTACCTCACCCCACCATTCTTCCTCTTCCAACTGGGGTACAGCATGGGTGGTGAAATGGGTGCCCCTCTGGCAAAAATTGCCCCCATTTGACAGAGTTCCTGTTGCTGGTGGTAGGGAGTTCCAAGGGTGGTCCTTGAGCAGTCACCCAGAGGTGCTGCTGCAGCCCAAAGCCTGTGGCCAGTGTGTGAGGATGGGCTAGCGCGGCCCCCCACATCCCTCTTCTCCATTCTTCCTCTTCCAACTGGGGTGCAGGGCGGGTGGAGGAGAAGTAGGTGCTCCCCCATCTCCTTCGTTGGCCTGAAGAATGACCCAGGTGTGGCAGCGTTCCTGAAGCTGGCGCCTGTGGTGGCAGGGAGTTCCAAAGGTGCCACCTGAGCAATCACCCAAAGGTGGTGCTTCCTGAATCCATTCCCTGGATTCAGGAATGGAGCAGAGGAGGAAGTGTGGGGGAGAGGACAGGGGGTGGGCAAGGGTGTGCTAGTGTGAACCACCCCACCCCTCCAGTCCTTCTCTTCCAACTGGGGTGCAGTGTGGGTGGCAGAGAAATGAGTGCCCCCACGGCCCCCTTCATTCTTCTAAAGAATGGTCCACATTTGGCAGTGTTCCAGATGCTGGTGTCTGTGGTGTCAGGGATTCAAGGGTGGCCCCTGAGCACGTGGGGGTGATTCCAAGGGTGGCCCCTGAACAGTCACCCAGAGGTGGCCCCTGAGCAGGTGGCAGAGGGTTCCAAGGGTGGCCCCTGAGCAAGTGGTGGGGGGTTCCAAGGGTGGCCCCTGAGCAGAGTTCCCAAAGGCGGCCCCTGAGCAGGTGGTGGTGGGCTCCAAGTGTGGCCCCTGAGCAGGTGCCGGAGGTTCCAGGCTGGCCCCTGAACAGTCACCCAGAGGTGGCCCCTGAGCAGGTGGCAGAGGTTTCCAAGTGTGGCCCCTGAGCAGGTGGGGGTGAGTCCAAGTGAGCAAATGGCAGGGGGTTCCAAGGGTGGCCCCTGAGCAGAGTTCCAAGGGTGGCCCCTGAACAGGTGGGGGTGATTCCAAGGGTGGCCCCTGAGCAGGAGCCAGAGGTTCCCAGGGTGGCCCCTAAACAGTCACCCAGAGGTGGCCCCTGAGCAAGTGTGTGGGGGGTTCCAAGGGTGGCCCCTGAGCAAGTGGAGGGGGTTCCAAGGGTGGCCCCTGAGCAGAGTTCCAAAGGCGGCCCCTGAGCAGGTGGCAGGGAGTTCCAAGGGTGGCTCCTAAACAGTCACCCAGAGGCGGCCCCTGAGCAGGTGGCGGGGGGGGGTTCCAAGGGCGGCCCCTGAGCAGAGTTCCAAGGGCGGCCCTGAGCAGGTGGCGAAGGGTTCCAAGGGTGGCCCTTGAGCAAGTGACAGGGGGTTCCAAGGGTGGAACCTGAGCAGAGTTCCAAGGGTGGCCCCTGAGCAGGTGGGGGTGATTCCAAGGGTGGCCCCTGAGCAGGAGCCAGAGGTTCCCAGGGTGGCCCCTAAACAGTCACCCAGAGGTGGCCCCTGAGCAAGTGGTGGGGGGTTCCAAGGGTGGCCCCTGAGCAAGTGGCGGGGGTTCCAAGGGTGGCCCCTGAGCAGAGTTCCAAAGGCGGCCCCTGAGCAGGTGGCAGGGAGTTCCAAGGGTGGCTCCTAAACAGTCACCCAGAGGCGGCCCCTGAGCAGGTGGCGGGGGGGGGGTTCCAAGGGCGGCCCCTGAGCAAGTAGCAGGGGGTTCCAAGGGTGGAACCTGAGCAGAGTTCCAAGGGTGGCCCCTGAGCAGGTGGGGGTGATTCCAAAGGTGGCCCCTGAGCAGAGTTCCAAGGGTGGCCCCTGAGCAGTCACCCAGAGGCGGCCCCTGAGCAGGTGGCGGGGGGGTTCCAAGGGCGGCAGTGCCCAGAGGTGCCGCTGCGCCCGGGCCAGGCTGGCTCTCCGGCGCGCTTCCTTCCTCCCTCCCTGCAGGCACCCAGGCGGGTGGGAGGGGCGGGCAGGCGGGGCCCTCCCCGAAGACGCGAGGCGGCTGCCAGATCCCTCCGCGGCGCGCGCTGCGCGCACTCGCCCGACTTTCCGGCACAGAGAAGTTGGTGCCTGGCCGGCGCGGGAGTGCCAGAGCCCCGCAGCGGAGCGGAGCGCGCCCGGGCTGCCTGCCTGCCTGCCTGAGCCCGCGGAGCGGAGCGGAGCGGAGCGGAGCCGCCCAGTGCCTGGCCGCGGTCCCCGCGCGGGCGCCGGAGCAGGCGGAGAAGCGCAGCCGAGCCCTGGGAGCGCCCGGCGGAGGCATGCCGCCCCGCGCCCCGCCCGCCGCCCGCAGCCTCCTCCCGCCGCCGCTGCTGCTGCTGCTGCTGCCCGTCCTGGCGCGAGGTACGCGGGGCTGCCGGGCCGGGGAGGCCCCGGGACGGTGCCGGGGACCTGCTCTGGGGATGCGGGCGGGGAGGCTTTCGGGGCCAAGTGCGAGCGTCTACTCGGAAGTAAGCCCCGTTAGACTCAGTGGGGCTTACGCCCAAGTAGGTGCGGGGAGGATCGCAGCCCTGGAGCGCAATCCGTGGCATGTCTACTCGGAAGTAAGTTCCACTAGAGTCAGTGCGGCTTACTCCCAGGGAGGTGTGGGTAGGATTGCAAACCTTGGAGCACACTCTCTTAGGTGTGCTTACTCGGAAGTAAGTCCTATTAGAGTTAGTGGGGCTTACTCCCAAGTCGTTGAGGGGAGGATTGCAGCCTTGGACCATCGGCATGTCTACTCGGAAGTAAGTTCCACTAGTGTCAGTGGGGCTTGCTCCCAGGGAGGTGTGGGCAGGATTTCAAACCTTGGAGCACACTCCTAGGCGTGCTTACTTGGAAGTAAGCCCTATTAGAGTTAGTGGGGCTTACTCCCAAGTAGGTGAGGAGAGGATCGCAGCCTTGGACCACAATCCTTGGCATGTCTACTCAGAAGTAAGTTGCGCTCTGGTCAATGCAACTTGCTCTCAGGCAAGGGTGGATAGAGCCTCCACAGCCAGGTGTAGTCTGCCGCCAGTGCCTGTTTCTGGATATTGGCTCTGCATCGGAGCTGTTCTGATGACCTGCAGCTCACCTCGGAGGAGAGAAGCGGGTGTGTGTGTGTGTCTGTGTGTGTTTGTGAGTAAGTCACTGGGGCTTCCAAAGTGAAACCAAACAGACCGGCTCTTCTGCCTGCCTGCCTGCCTGCCTTGGAAGGGCTTCCAGCATGCTCAGAGGTGTTGAAGATGCCAAGGAGCCAGAAGTGTGCAGGATGTGGGCACCGAGCATGGAATCTTTGGTTTGTGCCCCTGTGCCTGCTTCTCCTGGGGAGGAGGGGGTGTGTGCAGTAGTTTGCACCCCCATTTCAGCCCCTTCCCAACTTCTGAAGTTTGGGTGCATAGCTAGTGTGGGTTGTGGAGCTACCTCCAGAGACCAGGGAATGTGCAGGGAGAGATCTGATGATGATGACCAAACTATTCCCAGACTTCATAAAAATCAGTCATTAAATCGGCGGGCATCTTAGGGGACGGTGCCCAGCTGCTTGGCTTGAGCCCCCCCCTCCCCAAGTGCTAGGCCGTTCTGCGCATCATGTTCTGAGTGTCTGTGCATCTTCTGCCAGCCTAGCGCATGTTCTGCAAGGGGGGGGCGCGGAGAGATTGTCTGTGGCTCAGTGGTGCATCTGGGTTTACTGTTGTGTAATGTGGGAACTGACCTTCACGCTTGGCAAAGAAGCCCTTTTCCTTTTATTTTGTGGGGCACGTTTAATGGGGAAAATGCCCCCTCCCTGGTCATAATCTGCCTTTTTTCAGTTTGTGAACATGCGTCCGATTTCCTGTGTTCACAGCGCCCCCCCACCTTCACCTCCCTCTTCCTTTTCTTGACTGTGTGACTTTCTGAAGGCGGATGTCAGATGTCACACGCTCAGCGTGTTCATGTTGTGCAGGGCTCACTAATCTTTCGGGAAAACAGTTCAGTGGAAACTGAACTGATCTTAAAATCTGATACCTTTGATTTGGAAGTTTCCTTGTGATGGGAAAAGATACTTTTGAAAGCATCAACTTCCTCTTCCCCCTTCCCGGACCCCACAAGAGGATTTTTCTTGCACACCTTGAAAAGTGACAATTACTCCTTTTGGTTCTGGAGTTGGGCAGCAGTTTTTCTGTACTTTTGAATTATTCAGTTTGGTCAGTGATTGCTATGGCGGGCAGCTGTTGTTTTCTCCTCTCTTTTTCTGGTGGGGGGGGGAGGAAACGTAAGAACCTAAGAAGAGCCCTGCTGGATCAGGCCAAAGGCCCATCTAGTCCAGCTTCCTGTATCTCACTGTGGCCCACCAAATGCCCCAGGGAGCACACCAGATAACAAGAGACCTGCAAGGCCTCCTGGGAGTTGTAGTTAAGAACATAAGAACAGCCCCACTGAATCAGGCCCTAGGCCCATCTAGTCCAGCTTCCTGTATCTCACTGTGGCCCACCAAATGCCCAGGGAACACACAAGACAACAGGCACAACCTGCATCTCGGTGCCAGCTTGTTTGGGGAGAAGCAGGGATGCTCTTGTGCAGGATTCCTCAGAAGCACAAAACACTCCCCCCCCCTTAACAAAACCTACACTAGCCTCAGAAAAACATGGGGCGGTCTGCAACATGAAATCCCCATCACAACCTGCCTTGTTGAATAGGTCACTTTTCCATCTCCAGTTTGTTTGGTGCGCCCGGGAGCTTCTCCTCTTGCACTTGCACTCCTCCTGCACAGCCAAGGATTCTTGCACATCTTGCAAAGGCAGGGAGTGGTGTGTAAGTACCAATGCTAGGCACACAATCCTCCCGGTACATGAATACCTGTGCTCATTCAGCCAGTGGTCAAAAGACAGCTGGTTTTGGGTTCTTGTGCATGGTGTGCTTTGCAAGGAGAGGGTGTGCAGCTGCGTGGGATGTGCTGTTTGGCGCTGGGAGGTCTGGATCCAAATCCAGGTCTAGATCACCCCCTCAAACCAGGGTGCTGCTTTGGGGAAGGTGGTTTTGGAAGGAGGCAGGCAGAGCTGGTCACTAGTCTGAAATGATGGGCCAACTGCTCAACAGGTGCTTGTTGGAATAAACTTGCAGTCCTGATGGGCAGCCCCAAGATTCCTGAAAGATTATCTGGCGCACAGGAGGGAAGTTGTTGTCGACTGGCCTGGGTCTGGCTCAGTCTTGTCAAGGGTCTGCCTGCCTTGAGAAGCTGCTGAGGCTGACATAAGAACAGCCCCACTGGATCAGGCCATAGGCCCACCTAGTCCAGCTTCCTGTATCTCACAGCAGCCCACCAAATGCCCCAGGGAGCACACCAGATAACAAGAGACCTCATCCTGGTGCCCTCCCTTGCATCTGGCATTCTGACATAGCCCATGACCCTGGGACTTTATGCATTCAAGGCAGGAACGGCTTGGCCTTGGAGCTAGGGGTTCACCCCTGTGTTGCCCTTTCAAAGGGCCCTTGCAAACAGCTCTCCAAAGTGGCTGCCGCTGAACTCTTGTGTCACAAGGATGCCCTTTAAAAGGATCTTCTCCTTCCTTTTCTCCCTGTTTGCACCTTGTCTCTGGTTGACTCAGGACGGCTCTTAGTCGGGGCAAATCCGCCATGGGTCCTTTGGATAATGGTCCTGCAGAAATACCTGCCCCACCCACTTCATGTGTTGGCGCTCAGGGTAGAGCACATTTGGCCACTTGACTGTTTCCTCCTAGGTGGGCCACAGGGTGGCCAAGAAGTGGTGACCAAGTCTGGAGTATGGACCTTCTGCTACTGCAGCCCTGTGACTGGGCAATCTGGGCCAGGGAAGGCCCAGAGCACAGCCAGGGGGCTGGATGCCATAACCTGAAGGAATCAGTCTGTCCTTTGGGCTGTGAGCTTCATCCCCCCCCCCCCCATGGATTAATTGCCTGTGGAAATGAGCCTTTGCAGAGCCAGCCAGCCATCACTTTTCATTGGCCTCCAAATGCACCCCCCCCCAGTCGCTCCATGGAGCCAGCTCACATATGCAGCTGCAAGTCATCAAGTGAACAGCACATGTGTGTCTGTGAACCAGCCCACGGAAAGATCTACTGAGCTCTGAAGAACCTGGGCCACCTCCGAGGTTCTTCACCGAGGCTGCCTGAGGTCAGAGGCCCCATCTGAGCTCTGTAGGAATCCGCAACCTCTTAGTCATAACACCGAGGAGTGTAATTTCGCCTCTACCTTCCGGGAACGGGGAAGGAACCCCACCTCTTGCGCTGCTTTTGGGTTCTGTCTAGTTTCACTTCGCGTTGCTGCCTCTCCAGGCTTGGCCACACAGTCAAGTTCCTTCCCATCTACCAGCAACAAGACAGCCTGCATGAAACTACCTTTTGTGTGTGTGTGTGTGTGTGTGTGTGTGTGTGTGTGTGTGTGTGTGTGTGTGTGTACACACATCTGTTAGGAGCAGGTAGGGATTGAGTATCAAGGGGCTGGTCTGGTCCTGCCCGTTGGACCTGCAGTCAATGCACCCAGAGGTATCTGTAGTCCTCGACAATGGGCCGCTCTGATTTCCCCCCTTTGTTTGGAGTGGGGAGAGAGCCCTGCTCTGCAGCTGTTGCTTTTTCCCACGAGCGAGGAGGGGGGCGTGCTCTCTCTCTCCCGCCTGCTTTACAACTCTCTTCTCCCCTCCGCAGGGCTCCCTTTGCAGCCTGGCTTCTTGATGGTGATGGTTTTTTCCCCCCATTCTTTTTAAAAATCATGAATATCTGAGCAGCAAGACAACTTGGGAATAGCTGTGTCAGGGGAGCGCGGGAGCAGGATGGAGGTGCCGTATGTGCCTCTCTATCTGCCCATCCTCTGGAGGGCCTGAAACCAGATAACCAAGCCATATTTCCTTTCCTTGGAGAACCCACAGGCTAAGTTCTCTAGAAGATCTCCAGCGCAGCCTGCCAAGATGGGGTTATCCAGATCTTCTCCCATGGTGACTGGGGAAGCATTGAACTCTGCTAAGCTGAGGATCGTTGCCCTGGAAGACGAGACCTCTGTGGCTTCTTCTCCATCCTTGCAGGGACCATGTCCTCCCATTGCAGAGAGGGATCCCAGTCAGAGTTGCTGAGCTGGACCTCACTTGGAGGTGGAGGGCCAAACCAAATTTTAATATGGTGTTTCCTGTTCTAGAGACTTTCTGCTCCCTCTGGACCTTGGGGCAGTTTGCAATCCAGCCTGGCTTCATTCTCACATCAGCCTTGTGGTGTAGGGTAGAGGGAGAGAGAGTAATGTTTGCCCAGTGGCTGAAAGGCCTTTCAAGCAGAGCCACAGGCCTGCAAGCTATGGGTGTGTGTGTGTGAGAGAGAGACACACACACAGTTGTCCTAAAAGAAAGAGCCCTCCTCTTATTGATCAAACACTTTCTTGCCTGCCCGCCTGGAGGCGATCATTGGCTGCCACAGGTGATCCCTGTGATCTAAGTACTCTTTGGAGTACTTGATCCAGAGAGCATAGCAGTGGTGCACCATACTGTGTTTTTCGCAGCCTAAGCAAAAATGGCAGGCCTCTGCCCCAAGGAGTCTACAGTTTACAGAAGCACTACCAGCGCTCTGTATGGCACGAAAGCGATGAGTATGTCCTGGTCTCATTTGTTCCCGAAGTACCCCATAAAGAAGATTGGCTACTTTTATTTGGAAGAAAGTTAGTTAGGACCAGATGGGACTGGTGTTGCGCAGTGAGAGAATTCCAGCCTATGAAATGCCCTGCCTGTGTGCCCATCTTGAGTTGTCTCCTTTGGATGGCCACCTCAAAGGCTCCATGCAGACACCTTTTCTTCTTAAGGACCTTTTTTTCTGGGAAAAGCGGGCTGAAGTCACAGCAGCATGTGTCATTTTCCACTTAGTCTTGCTTTTAATGCATTTAAAAGAATATGGCCTGCCCAGCAATTTAACAAACCCAAGTTGTACTTTTTGGTTTCTGTTTGCAGAAGCAGACCCATGCCACACTCGCTGGTGCTCTCTCTTCAGCAGGGTTGACTCTGAGATATCTCTGCTGATTAAGCAAACTGTGGCTTGTAGCCACATGTCGAGTAGGAGTGCACCCTGGGTAATGTTGCGTGCACACTGCAAATACTCTCATTGGCTGCGCATACCTTTTCCCTCTAGAATTGGTTGGCCTGAAAATCTGAGCCGTATTTTTTTTAAACTGAGTGCTTGTGGATGTAGAGATCCAAGATAGTGTTGCCCAAATCTACTGAGATGTGGGCTCTACTCTACTCTACTCTACTCTACTGTACTCTACTTACAGAGTCTCTACTGCAGAGAGCACTCTACAGAGTCTCTCTCTACTCTCTACAAATCTCTTTACTGAGATTTGGGCGCTGGGAAATAGGAGGGGTCACTGCAGACATCCCATGGGTCCCTAAGAGTGTGCCATGACATTCTAAGTCATTGCAACACACACTTTGGGACCCCTGGGATCAAAGATGTCACCAGGGTTTGCATCATCCGGTGCAAGAACTCATTGCATCTTCCCCATGATAAACCTCCTCCTGTACCAGACCATACAGAATAAAAGATCATACAGAATTAAAATATCATACGCACAACCTAAATGCCCTAGGGTTGGGGTCACCCCCATTAATTTTATTTATTTTAATATATAACAGAACAGGGCAGCCAGCAAATCACTAACCAAGAAAAAACCAGTGACCAACTTGATGGCACTCACGCAATTGAATAAGAGTTCTAGTATTAGAACTCATGATACATGGAAATGAGAACTGACTCATACTAACACCTCATTGGTTCCCTGCTTTGTTATAACAACACCTCATTGGCTCTCAGAACAATCTGTCTCTTTGGTCAGTTTTGAATTAAGAAAATCCACTTTTTGTTACATAAGGCAGTTGCGTTCTCCTTTTCTGGTTATATGTCCATAACTTTTGATACAATACAGATATTTCAACATGGTTTGTTTCTATTCATTCTGCATCGAACAATATATAACATGATGGTATTCCAAGATGTCACAATTTTGGCTAGTAGTGGTGTCAACCCCTGAGTGAGGTCTGCACCCCCTGCAACTCCCTAGTGACGCCACTCCTGGGGTAGGGTTTTGGGGTGTGCTTGCTTCCACTGAGACCCTCCCCTTCCCACCACCTAACCTCCCTTGGTTTAGCCCTTTCCCTACCCGGATCCGCCCCTGCTGCCCCTTACCTGCTGCAGTGGGGTGTTCACGGGCAGCTTGCGCATGCACAGAACTCCCACCATATGCGCCGGTGGCTCTAAAACGCATGATGGATGGGGGTGTGGCCATCTGCAAATTGGGGTGGGGTTTCCTTCCCTCGTGGGGACGTTGTGGAGAAAGGATAAATGGGATGAGATCCACACCTGAGTGTGAGAACCACTGAACTTGTGGTTAGTAGCCAAATGTAGGGTGAGTGGAGCGTCCGGTGACCCTTGTTGTGTTTGTGGAGCTGGCGGTCACAGGCTCCGTGTGTGGCCTCTCTCCCCCCCCCACCCCTGCGTGCTCCCCAGTGTTTGTATCCTTGGTGGTGACTCTCTCTCTGCTCTCCTTGCAGGCTTCCGCTGTACTCAGTCTTTTGACAAGTGCCTAAATGGAGGGAGTTGTGAAACGTACCCCAACGGAACAGAAGCATGTCTGTAAGTATCTCCTGGGGCTTGGGCAAAGTGGAGTTTTGTGTGTTGACGTATCTGGCCAGAGAGCAGCTCACCTGAAGGCGAGTTGGATGGAATCTCCAAGTTGTAGGAGGACTCTTTTAAAACATTGGTTTAAAAAAAGTGTGTGGCTGGTGTGCACTAGTTTTAGTTTGATATGGGGAGTAGGTGATGGGCCAGTGGGGTGGAGGGAGTGTTTGATTTCTTGTGTGATAAGCGGATGCCATACAGTGGTCGGAGCAGTGATTTTTGATAATATTTTCTTATGGCACACTGACTTCTATGATCTTCTTGTGTTCTTTGCCTCTTGTGATGTCACTTCCAACTTCCAGGAGACTCTTCCTGGTTCTGCAGCTCTGTTTTTAGGGCAATTGTCTGTACTAACAAATTGTCTGTCCCTCTTCTTCTGCCGGCAGAGGGTCAGACAATTTGTTATTACAGACAGTTGCCCTAAAAAACAGCGGCAGAACCTGGAAGAGTTTTTTTTCAGCTATTTTCACCCATGGTTCTCCAAAGTCCCATGACATACCAGTGGACCTTTTGTGGTATGCCAGTGTGTCGCAGCAGACTGGTTGCAAATCGCTGGGTTGGAAGATTCTGACTTGAGATGGTGGGCGGTGGAACCTTTGAAACCCTTTCTAAGACAAAGGACAAATCGAATCAAGGTATTGTGGATGGAGATGGAGGATGTCCGGCCTGTTGAATTAAGGATGGAGCCATTTTGCTTCTCCTAGGGCAGTGTGGCTGTGCTGGTATCTGCCTGCACTTGGCATGGAAAATGCACAAAGTGCTAAGGGGATACTTCCCTCTTTAGACATGCAGTTGGTGTGCTGGATCAGAAAGGCTGTAGTCAATTGTGGCCGTATCCCCCAAATCTTTGTCAGCCTGTGCCTTCTCTTCAAGTTCCCATGTTTCCTGTCAAGGCATAGCTGAACTTTTTTGCTCAGTATCCAATTCAAACCCCCAGCTTACTGGCTGTAGCCTTAGAATCTCAGCTACGAAAAGGGCATGGTTTTGGCTTCATGAGTTCTTGTGAGGACAAATAAGAGAGAGAACATCAGAAGAGCCATGCTGGATCAGGCCAAAGGTGCATCTAGTCCAGCTTCCTGTACCTCACAGTGGCCCACAAAATGCCTCAGGGAGCACACCAGATAACAAGAGACCTGCAACCTGGTGCCCTCCCTTGCATCTGGTACTCAGAGATGGGCTACCTCAAACCCGGAGTTGAGATGCAGCCATCATGGCCAACCTGTCTCTCCTGCATCAATCTGTCCAATCCCCATTTAAAGGCATCTAGGCCAGGTGCCATGACCACATCCCATGGCAAGGAGATGAAGCACATTGCCGAGAGCTTTAAGGAGAGGTTTGTGTTACACCTGAGCAATCCCAGTCTTTCTGTGTCCATCAGTCTAGTAGACCCATATTTCTGTGTGATTATAGTCCTCTACCAGTTCTGTTTTGTACTGGAAGCAAGAAGATTTGCTGCAGTGTCTTTTCTAACTTGCTGGTTCCAAATTATGTTCTTATAAGCTTCCCTTGCGGAATGTGGGTCTGGTATATACAACAAAGTTAAATGAAAATTTGGAAGGAGACTTGCTGTCATCTTCGTGAAGTTGCATTTAATGGCTTGCCTAGTGATGCCTGAGCTCCTTTAAGCTTCTGTGGCTGTTGGATCACAGGAGCAACAGGTGCCAGGCTGAAATGACTCTACATAGTCAGCAACTCAGGCCAACGGGTGGCCCGTCCTTGACACTTACTCGTTCCTGCCATGTAGATTCTCACACCTTTCCCAGATTCTTTGCTGAGGAGGCATCGGTAATTGCCCTGAAGGGCAAAGGAGAGCAGTATCAAGTGGGAACAAAACAGGAGGTGGGGGGGAACCCTCAAACTGGTACCCCGAAAGGCTGGTTTATCGTCTTGTGTCAGTGCTTCCTCTCTGATCCTGGCCCAGCCTAATTTTTGTTATGCATGCATCTTCGTGGAGCCTGAAAATGGGTCGGTTTCCTCCCCTGCTCTGCTTTGTCTGTGCAGCTGTAAACGTTGGTTGTCAGTTGTGGTCCTCTGATGGCCCTTCTTCCTTGTTTGGTTCATGGATCCCAGAGAACCTGCACTGGATTTGATGTGCCTCAAAGAGTCAAAGAGAAGTGCTTTGACTCTGGAGCACCTCGAATCCATTATGGGTTACAAGCCGTGATGTGTATGTGCAACCTCCTGATTTTAGAAATGGGCTATGTCAGAATGCCAGATGCAAGGGAGGGCACCAGGATGCAGGTCTCTTGTTATCTGGTGTGCTCCCTTGGGCATTTGGGGGGCCGCTGTGAGATACAGGAAGCTGGACTAGATGGGCCTATGGCCTGATCCAGTGGGGCTGTTCTTATGTTCAGCTGACAAGTTTGGGCACCAGGATGCAGGCCTCTTGTTATCAGGTGTGCTCCCTGGGGCATTTGGGGGGCCGCTGTGAGATACAGGAAGCTGGACTAGATGGGCCTATGGCCTGATCCAGTGGGGCTGTTCTTATGTTCAGCTGACAAGTTTGGGCACCAGGATGCAGGCCTCTTGTTATCAGGTGTGCTCCCTGGGGCATTTGGGGGGCCGCTGTGAGATACAGGAAGCTGGACTAGATGGGCCTATGGCCTGATCCAGTGGGGCTGTTCTTATGTTCAGCTGACAAGTTTGGGCACCAGGATGCAGGCCTCTTGTTATCAGGTGTGCTCCCTGGGGCATTTGGGGGGCCGCTGTGAGATACAGGAAGCTGGACTAGATGGGCCTATGGCCTGATCCAGTGGGGCTGTTCTTATGTTCTTATGTTCAGCTGACAAGTTTGGGCACCAGGATGCAGGCAGGTACTCCCTGGAGTGTACTCCCTGGAGTACACATGACTTCTATACTGCAGCGAGTCATGGACTCTTCGCTCACAACAGGAGAGGAAACTGAACGCATTCCACATGCGCTGCCTCCGACGCATCCTCGGCATCACCTGGCAGGACACAGTTCCAAACAACACAGTCCTGGAATGTGCTGGAATCCCTAGCATGTATTCACTGCTGAAACAGAGACGCCTGTGTTGGCTCGGTCATGTCGTGAGAGTGGATGATGGCCGGATCCCAAAGGATCTCCTCTATGGAGAACTCGTGCAAGGAAAGCCCCCTACAGGTAGACCACAGCTGCGATACAAGGACATCTGCAAGAGGGATCTGAAGGCCTTAGGAGTGGACCTCAACAAGTGGGAAACCCTGGCCTCTGAGCGGCCCGCTTGGAGGCAGGCTGTGCAGCATGGCCTTTCCCAGTTTGAAGAGACACTTTGCCAACAGTCTGAGGCTAAGAGGCAAAGAAGGAAGGCCCATAGCCAGGGAGACAGACCGGGACATACTACACTTGCTCCCAGTGTGGAAGGGATTGTCACTCCTGAATTGGCCTTTTCAGCCACACTAGACGCTGTGCCAGAACCCCCATCCAGAGCGCGATACCATAGTCTTTCGAGACTGAAGGTTGCCAACAATTTCCCTGGGGCATTTGGTGGGCCGCTGTGAGATACAGGAAGCTGGACTAGATGGGCCTATGGCCTGATCCAGTGCGGCTGTTCTTATGTTCTTAATGCAGTTGCTGGGACATGCCTGAAAACATGGTCCCACTCTCTTGCCAAGTTCAGGTAATGGGAAAGTGTGCTGGATTCTGGGATTGAGCGATTCCAGTCTCCAAGAACTCTGGCTCGGCCAGTTGAACCCGGAATGGCTTCCCTTAGTCCCGTTTGTTCTCTGAAATGGAGCTGTCTCTGTAGGCTCTGTGGAGTTTATGGGAGTTTATGTGGAGTTTAATGGGACTTACTCCCAGGGAAGTGTGTTTAGAATTGCAGCCCCAGAGATTGAGCTGTAAGGCGGGACTCCCCTGGAATCTCACCTCTGCCATCATCTCTCCAGGTGGCCTGGGGCAAGCTGCTCCCTCCCTCCTGCCTTAACCTTCTGCAGTACGGGGCAATCGTACTTGCTCACCTTACAGATTACATCGGGATAGTATGTACAACGTGTTTGGAATGCTTGAGGTGCTGTTACAACTGCAAATGTTGGTTACGATCATCCCAAATGGGATCTGGTGTGGAACTTGGGCGCTGCAGAACTCTTTACTTGGAAGAGAGTTTTTAGAGCCCCCCCCCATTCTGACTCGCCCGTTTACCCAGCAATGCTGAAATAAATTCTGCAATGTCCAAGTTGCCCCACTCCCTTCCTGCCTCTCAGATTTTTTGGGGGGTAGCATTAACAGTCATGAACCTCCCATCCAAGCACACTTTCATGGTAGTAGAGCAAGTCCTCACTTAAAGTCATTTTTTAAAAAGTTGTTATAAAGCAGATGAGGAAAAAAAAAAATCAATTCCCGTCCAGGGCTACTATCTGTGTGGAGTTTGCCTGTTCTCCCCTTGAGTTTTCTCCTACCCAGGAAGCTCTCTTTTATTGCAATGATTAGTCTCACAGTAGAAGTGTTTTGGGTCTTTTCTTAAGAAGTTTGATGATGTTTGTGCGGCCAGAAAAATGCTGCTGGAACCATCGCTCTTGTCGAGGTTTATCAATTAGCCTGCGGTAAAATTAGTCTCGTTATGAGCCGGCGCGCCTGAAGTTGCCGTTTCCAGGAGCCTCTCGACAACTTGAAGTGAGGACATGAGAAAGGGAGGGAGTTTGGTGGAATTTGCTTCCAAGTGTGGCTTGGAACTGAGAGTGAAGTTCCAAGAGGTTGAAGTTCCAAGAGGTTGAAGTGAAGTTCCAAGAGAGTGAAGTTCCATGGAGGTTCCCTCTCCACCTGTTGCGAGCAAATGCAAGGGCAGGCACACTCTCTTCTGCGAGGTCCCTAATGAAGCCGCTCCCCCCCAATAGCACTGCTAATCCCAACTGTTGAATGGCAGATTTTTTCAGGGGGGAGGGCGGGCGGGTGGATGACTGCACTAGTGTGTCTGCCTCCGTTCTTTTTGCTGTGCCCCCGTTTGGCGTCTTCTGTTTGCCCAAGGGGAGGGAGAGAGAAGCCTTTAGCAAATTAATCGGGCACATGAGCAATTTAAGGGACAAAGGCTGGGCGCCTTTGTGAAGCCCTAATGAATGCACGCCACTATTTTTTTTCCTTGCCCACAGAAGCTGCACCAACGCTTGACGCTCTAAATCTTGTTTTCTTTCATTCAGGGAGCGACAGCTGGGATTCGGCCGAAATTCGGCAGCTATTGTTGAGGGAGGCAGATTAATGCTATGTGACTAATCGTGGAGGGCTTCCCAGAATGCATAACTCTCTCCTCTGTCCCCACCTCTTCTGGTCATTCTTTCTCTCGCTCTTTCTTCTTCTCAAAAAAAGCCCTCTTGTATCCCCCTGATTTACATTGGAGGTACAGATGGCAGCGGAATCTAATTAGGCTTGATGTGTGTGTGAGCTCTCGCTCCAGAGTCTGCCCGGATCCTTCCAGCGGCAGAGCAGAAGTTTTCAATGGCTGAGAAAAGTTGGCTTGCAGGTTACCAAGACAGCCTGGAAATCTCAGGACCACGTCTGGAAAAATGTCAGATGTTTTGCAGTGGTCATGTGCAAGGCTCTTCCGCAGCTGAGCAGCTGCAAGCTGAACGAGGTGTCTGGATGAATCTTTTAGGTCTGGATCCTGTGGCAGCCCCACATTCACTATGAGCAGGTGTCTATCCCTACAAGGAGTTTGAAAATTGGAGCAATAAAATCCCAACGTTCTCCCTTGCCGGGACTTCAGGTGTTCTCAACAGGTGCCTTCAGCAATCTGCACTGGAATGGCAACGACTGCTTGAAATGCCCTCAAACAGCCTTGCCTAGGAAAAGGGTGCAGGCTGAAAAGAGATCTGGCCTGTATCACTTTCTTGGTGAGGATTCCTGGCAATCCACTGCATTGGTTGCAGTGCCCGAAATTTGGTCTTTTGGTCAATTTGAATGGGGTGCTGAGTTAGAAGAGGTGTGAGTTAGTATTAGTTACAGTGCGGCCTCCTTATTTGTGAGCTTGGCACCCACAGATTTGACCCACCACAGATTGCAAAATTTGGGGGGGGGGTTTGATTCTCAAACCCAGCAATTACACAGCACTCAGTTATCTTGTTTGTGTTGTGCCGCCATTAACGCAAGTGATTTCTGTATGTCTTTAGGGCGCAGTCCTAAGCAGGTCTACTCAGAAGTAAATCCTAGTGTGTTCAGTGGGACTTACCCCCAGGAAAGTGAGGTTAGGATTGCAGCCTTGGGCTATTTCCCTATGTCAATAGACACAATTTACGTCAATTTACTCAATTTCCACATAAGAGCTTCATTTTTCTTACCAGGACTAGATCATCTGGAAAATTTCTTATCCAGCTGGGGTTCTTATGTGTGGATGAGGAGTGCCCATTGTTGTAGTAGTAGTAGTAGTAGTAGTAGTAGTAGTAGTAGTAGTAGTAGTAGTAGTAATAATAATAATACAGGTATTTATATACCGCCTTTCTTGGTCTTTATTCAAGACTTTATTCAAGGTGGTTTACATAGGCAGGCTAATTTAAATCCCTGTAGGGATTTTTACAATTGAAAGAAGGCTCTATCTTTCAAGAGCCACAACAATTCAGATGTTTCGTTCTGATCTGGTCGCACATTCTGGCCTCCATCCTCCCACGCTCAGAGCTGATGGAAATAGCTCTGCTCAGCTTGTCAGCTGCTTCAAGGTCGCACGGTGCCAGTGGCCTCGAACTGGCGACCTTGTGGATGTTATCTTCAGGCAAATGGAGGCTCTACCCTCTAGACCAGACCTCCTGCCCTGTTCCTGTACACGGAACTCAATGTTTGTGACAACATAGGAAGTGGGAAACTGGCTTGCCTGAGTTGCACCCTGGACCTGCTAAGTGCAGGATTGTCAGAACTGACTCACAGCGGCTCGCAACCTCAAGGCGGATGGACCAAGGTGTGTGCAAAGGGGATGCCCACTGAGCTGTGGCTTCCTCCCAGTGTAAAAAACTAGGGGCACAATCCTAACCAACTTTCCAGCACTGACATAGCTGTGCCCACGTGGCGTGCACTGAATCCTGCAGTGGGGAGGCAGTCGAGGGAGCCTCCTCAGCGTAAGGGCATGTTTGTTACTTGGGGGGCTGCATTGTGGCTAAGCCAGTGCTGGAAAGTTGGTTAGAACTGAACCCTAAGTGGGTTTTTTTTTTCCTACTAGAGGTGAAACATTAATAACAATGGATATTTATTGCATGTGAAAAGAGCTGCATTTAGGGATAGCTATTATATATGTTCATAGGTTTCCATGGCCAGCAATAATCCAACCTTTATTCAGGTGGGAAGACCATGGTTGTGTCAAAGAATTAACAATATGGATTCTAATTCTTTGAGACAACCACAGTCTTCTCACCTGAATAAAGATAAGTTAAATTGTTGGATTATTCTAATATTTTTTTACTTGTGTTGAGAGACTTTTTTTCCCCCTAAGCCCTAGAAAAGATTGGGCTCAGGGCCCAGTCCGATCCAATTTTCCAGTGCCAGTGCAGCCGTACCAGTGGGGTCCTGTGGTGGGGAGGCAGTCACAGAGGCCTCCTTAATGTATGGGGACATTTGTTACCTTATCTTGGAGCTGTGCTGTGGCTGCACTGGTGCTGGAAAATTGTATAGGATTGGGCCCTCAGATACTCTTATCACCTAGTTATCTGTGGGGAGCTGGAATTGCATCTGGGCGAGTCAGCAGTTGACAAAAGTTGGTTCTCTTTTTTCTGCTAGCCGCACGTTTGTCAGCTTGCTAGCCCAGATGTACCAGTGTTGGTGACCTGCAAGAACAACAGAACAAACTTTTTGTTTAAAAATAAAATAGAATTAAAATAATAATAATAATTCCCATGCCTGGAGAAGTTGCCTCTTCTCTCCAGGCTCAAGAGTTTGGGGTCTAACTCAATATGACAGCCCGAAGGGTGTACTATATTCTGTGTCACTCTTGCAAACCTAATGAGAAACACTTGTGCATAAGAAGCTGGAGAGAGGAAGAGAAATATGTGTTTGGAGGTGGCAATAATGCTTTCGAAGCCACCAGCGACGATGACTGGCACAGTTTTTTGCCAGTGTGGTTTTGTGGTGGGGCATATTAACTGCAGCTTTGCAAAATGGGGCCCCCTTGCTTAAGCTAGACTTTTTCCCTCCAGATCAGATGAAAAGGTTTTTCTGAGGATCACGGAGCCTCGCAGTGATGGGTACTAATTAAACCTTGGCATGGCTGGATTTCTGGACTGGCACCCCCACTCCAGTTGAAAAGGGGTGCTCTCTTTTTTCCAAGCTTGTGGCAACGCGGGACACCGCTTTCCCAGCTACGCCCTCCGTCGCTCACTTAGTTAAAAGCAGATGGTGCTTTTGGGTGGCGATTCAGAGCTTGGACAGGGCAATACGCTTGGCTGCTTTATTATCTGACCCACAGCTGGGCTTGTTCAGAGCAACCTTCCTGGGGCAAGGACTTTCACCCCCCTCTCAGCACCCAAAGACCTGTTGAGAATTGCTCAGGGGGAGCCATGGGTATGGAAGTGTTGAAGCCATGCAGCGTGCCATCCAATCCTAGGTAGGCATTGATAAGCCCTGTCCTGGGAGAGTTTTTGATCTGTCCATTTGGGGGAGCCACCTTGGTGCAAGATGGGGAGCAAGATGGTCACATGGGCAGGACCCCAATTGGTTCATGCCTAGGGATCTGTCTTTGCTGGAGACCTGCCCAGTCCATTCAAGAGAGGGGTCATTATCCCCAAGATACTCGTTTGTCCCATCAGCAAACGAAATGGGAACTGGCCATGTTTAACTTCCCAAGGCTGGGTGCCTCCTGGCGCAAGTGTTCTGGGCAAGAGTTCCAGGTTTTCTGGTGACTTTTCCCTTCTCCCCTTGGAGCTCAAATTGTCCCCCCGGGCTGCTGGCTGCCCCACACCTGCTGCTGCTCCGATCTTGCCAGGTCCCCGACCTTGAATGCCATCTGTGTTGGATGCTACACCCCAAGTTTATTTTTCATATGCTTGGTAACCTTAATGGATATGCTGGCCAGGATGAAAGAGTTGGTAGGACCCTTGGGTGGTGGCAGTAGCAGCCATTTGATCTGGCTGCTCTTCCCTGACGGTCTCTTCCCATGTCTCTTCCCTGACGGTGACACCCTCTCTGTATGGACCTCTGCACTCAAAAGCACTCGCCTGGCCAAGCTCACTTCTAGCTGCTTAAAGCAAGGGGGTGTACACCTTTGCATGCCTGCCTCTACACTGCGCCTCCTTCCCTGGGTCTGAAAAGGGAGAGAGGAATGGAGTATAGAGCCCGGATAGTGCAGGAGTTCTGGAGTTGGATTAGACCTGGAAGAGCCGGGTTCAAATCCTCACTTAGCCAGGAAGCTTCCTGGGTAACCTTGGGCCACTCATTCTCAGTCTCGCCTACCTCGCAGGATTGTTGTGGGGACTAATGGAGAGGAGGAACTGTGCACACCCTTTGGAGCACCTTGAAGGAAGGGCAGGATTTAAATGTGGAAAATAAAAATAAATAAAACAGGATGTGTGGAGGACTCCTGTCCTCTGCACTTCCTCCTCTTCTCTGTTCCCCTCTTCCTTTTTGAATCCAGGGAGTGAGAGGAGGTGTGGCGGTTGGCACACCCTCAGACAAGATGCGGTGGTGTCTTGTGTGCTGCCTCGGGCTGCTGGAAGCTGTGGTTGGCTTTCTGCTGAACTGCCCGTGTCTTTCTGTGTCCTTCTGCTGCTTGGTTTAGTATGGTCGTGGTGCTATGTCCCAGAGGCTGACAAGGTTCTTTTAAGGAGCAAAGGACTACAAAGTCAATGAGTGGGTCCTTTGGGTCAGGCAGCGGGGCCTGCCAGCTCCCCATTGCATGTCTGTCTCTGAATGCCGGGTGCAAGGGATTGGCAACAGGATGCAGAGAACTTGCTATCTTACGTGCTCAGAGGTATCTGAAGGGCCAAAGGAATCCTTTGGCCTGATCCAGCAGGGCTCTTCTTATATTCATGTGCTGAAAGATTGGCCAGTAGCCTGCTGGCAGAAGCCAGGGGACCCCCGTGGTATTCTTTCTGTGGTTGGGGGCTGCCATTGCCACACACACACACACACACACACCCTGTTGCCTCTTGCAGCTCTGTTTGGACGTCACTGATGGAAGGTAATGAAGCCTTTCTTTCCTGGGGCTTGCAGGCAGGGTGTGGGGATCATGTTCAGAAAGTGGCAGAAGGCAGTGGGGGGGGGGCGTTTGGGTGTGGTGGGTGGCATATGCCCCTCGGAGTCTCTCTTGCCTCCCTTTGAGGTTTCTTCCTGCTGGCATTTTCCCATCCTTCCTGCTTTTGCCCGGTGCCGTTTCAGCGCAGCAACAAAAGGGGAGCAGGAACAAGGACATCAGCGCCAAAGGAAAAGGGTGGGGTAGCAAAATAGCCGGAGGAAGTCTGCAAAGAGACCGGAACAGTCCAGCTGGGATCAGGCCGTGCGGGGCTCTCCCAGCGCTCCTTCTGGGGACAGTGGCAGGATGACCAATGTGAGGAGTCTTGCAGGACTGACAAGCAAGCCCTTTGGTCTCTTGAATCCTACAGGTGATGGCAGACTTCAAGGGGCAGCTAGGCAACTGCAGCACTTAGCACCGAGATTGTTTGTGTACACGGGTTCCCCGCGCTACAGGCGGCTGCACTGGGCCTTCACGGAGCCTTCACAGAGGCTGCACTGGACCTTCACGGAGGTGCGGTGTGTCATACTTTGGTGGTGCGTTTGCACAGGCTTGATGCCGCTGGGCTGGCCAGAACCGAATGCACTGAAGTATAGGCTTGGTGTGTGTTCTGTGTCAGGTTTAGGGAAGTGGAGTACATTAAGCCCATCTCGGTTCCTGGACTTCCTCCTTTTGTGACACTCTTTGCGTATTTGGTGGCTTCCTACCTGCAGGGACCTCTTCCTGCAGCAGCTGTAGAACTTCTGCTTCTTGCAGAGGCTTCTCCGGCATGTACCTGGGCTGTGTGGGATGTCTCCTCTGCAGGGGAAGACCCCTGTCTGCAGCCGAGAGACGGAAAGGGTATCTTTTAAAACAAAACACCTGAGGATTGGGCTGGGTCCTCAACCAGAGTCTGGGCAAAATCTTGGAAGATCAGAAGTTGAGTGGGTTTGGATGATCCAGCAGTCCAAAAATCCCTTAGTGAGGGCAACTGGGTGGCCACCTTGTGCTTTCACAACCAATATATGCTCCCCTTTGCACTCACTGAGTTCTACTGACATTTAAAGTTAGCCATAGTAGATGAGTGTCGATATCTGCTTTAAAATTTTCAGAAAGGTCTCCAGACCTTTGGGGGTGGGGGAGGCAGGGCAGCTTTTGCCTTAAAAAGTGCTGGGGGGGGGGGGGGGGTCTAGCCTTTGTGAGAAACCTGCTCCTTTTTATAAATACAAATTTAAGGTAGAGAACGACCCCAAGAACCGTATCTCAACTCACAGAGAAAAAGCAAGGGAAGAATTAGGATGCCTTTCTCCTTAACCATGCATGTGTGGTGGTAGGCTGCAGTGCTTCAGAGAGGAAGGAAGGGCACTCTGTACATGCTTGAAAATGTGTTGGCAACCTTCAGTCTCGAAAGACTCTGGTATCGCGCTCTGGATGGTGGTTCTGGATCAGCGTCTAGTGTGGCTGAAAAGGCCAATTCGGGAGTGACAATCCCTTCCGCACTGGGAGAATCCCTTCCGCACAGACTGTCCCTGGTCTGTCTCCCTGGCTATGGGCCTTCCTTCTTTGCCTCTTGGCCTCAGACTGTTGGCCAATTGTCTCTTCAAACTGGGAAAGGCCATGCTGCACAGCCTGCCTCCAAGCGGGCCGCTTAGAGGCCAGGGTTTCCCACCTGTTGAGGTCCACTCCTAAGGCCTTCAGATCCCTCTTGCAGATGTCCTTGTATCGCAGCTGTGGTCTACCTGTAGGGTGCTTTCCTTGCACGAGTTCTCCATAGAGGAGATCCTTTGGGATCCGGCCATCATCCATTCTCACGACATGACCGAGCCAATGCAGGCGTCTCTGTTTCAGCAGTGCATACGTGCTAGGGATTCCAGCACATTCCAGGACTGCGTTGTTTGGAACTTTGTCCTGCCAGGTGATGCCGAGGATGCGTCGGAGGCAGCGCATGTGAAAAGCGTTCAGTTTCCTCTCCTGTTGTGAGTGAAGAGTCCATGACTCGCTGCAGTACAGAAGCGTACTCAGGACGCAAGCTCTGTAGACCTGGATCTTGGTATGTTCCGTCAGCTTCTTGTTGGACCAGACTCTCTTTGTGAGTCTGGAAAACGTGGTACTGCTTTACCGATGCGTTTACTCTTTCTTTAAAGAAAGAATGCTTGTCACAGGTGGGTGCTTTACTCAAGGATACTAATTAACAACATATAGGGCATGATAGCAGATTCCAGCCACCCCAAAGCCTGTGATTTTCCTGGGGCTTCGGGAAAGGACCCCTGCAATGATTTTTCAAGCCAAGGCCACGATTCCGTGTGGCTCTCATTTCCACGTGGGTGAAAGGACACCACTGTGCTGGTAGAGTGCTTGGACATGACTGCGTGTCACGTGGGGAAGAGTGACCTTTAGTCCAACCCGCTGCTGAACCGTGAGGGCGGCTGTTTCCTCTCCAGCTTCCCCATCGCTGTGGCTCTGTGGATTTGAACAGACCCATGTGGTCTTGGAGGGGGAGGAAGTGGGTGGAAGCAGCAAGAACAGAGCTTGGTAGGCCTACCGCCTGATGTTCTTCACCACCCTTTAGCTTAGGGGTTAACAATTTTTTTGGGGGGGGGAAGGACATGTGCGGCTCAGGGACTCCATGAGGAGTGGCTCCATGGCAGGTGGCTCTGCCATGCCCAGTCTGGCATGTGGCAAACTGGACAGTAGCCTTTGCCTCACAAACCGAACTCCATGTGGGCTGGATGACTTTGAGTGGAGGGCCCCTTCCAGCCTGTGGGCCGTAGGTTGCCGACCTACTTTAGTTCCAGCTACCAGTAGGAACTTCATGGAGCAAGAGTAACCAAGGTGGAAGGAAGCTCCCTGTTGTTTCAGGACTCTGAAAGTAGAAAGGGATTGATCACAGTGGATAGTTGGCCCTGACCTGAACAATGTGAACTGGTCCTCAGTGAAACTTGCTAGTTTTCAGTTGGCACTGACTCACACGGATGGTCTGGTCTTCTCAAAAAATATTGCACTGGTGACTAATCTGAAGCGTGGGGGTCGATATGGCTATGGGTTTGAGGCACGCTCCATGGAGGCTTTTGGTGGGCCCACTTGCATCCTGGTTTCAGAGGTCAGAAACCCCAAGGCCAGACGGATTGTGCGCAAACCCTTACGCAGCCATCTGTAAGGGATGACCGAAGCCCAAGGTATTTAGTTGCAGCAACTGTTACCCTGTAGATGCCTGACCTCGGAAGCTAAGCAGGGTCAGGCCTGGTTAGTACTTGGATGGGAGACTGCTTGGGAATACCAGGTGCTGTAGGCTTATACCATGATCTCGGAAGCTAAGCAGGGTCAGGCTGGTTAGTACTTGGATGGGAGACCGCTTGGGAATACTAGGTGCTGTAGGCTTATACCATGATCTCGGAAGCTAAGAAGGGTCAGGCCTGGTTAGTACTTGGATGGGAGACCGCTTGGGAATACCAGGTGCTGCAGGCTTATACCATGATCTCGGAAGCTAAGCAGGGTCAGGCCTGGTTAGTACTTGGATGGGAGACCACCTGGGAATACCAGGTGCTGTAGGCTTCTACCATGATCTCGGAAGCTAAGCAGGGTCAGGCCTGGTTAGTATATGGATGGGAGACCGCCTGGGAATACCAGGTGCTGTAGGCTTATACCACAGTCTTTCGAGACTGAAGGTTGCCAACCAAGGTATTTAGTTCACTTCAGAGGATCGATCTGTTTAAATTTCTCCGCAGAAAGTTCTGGTCCGCACTGTTTTTGTGCCTCTTGTGACGTTTCTTATTTGGACAAAACTTTTGCTCACAACTAAATTGGATCCTCTGGGTGAACTCTATGGAACCTGCTTTGTCTCCAGTTCTCCCACATGCTGTCTCCCAATTTGTTTTTCAACTTCTGCAGCAGCAGAGAGTCTTTGAAGGGGGTGCATCTGATTAAAGGCACTCCAAGGGCCACTGGACACATTTGGCAGAGGCACCTCTGTCAGAGCCGTGGGTGATCCCAGCTCTCCGCCATGCCTTCAAGATGACATTTGCACCCATGCGTTGGTTGCATTCCTGTGTGTGTATCAAAGGTGTGTGTAATATCTCGAGAGGTTCCATGCATCTCTGTCTTGTCTTGGAAGATGTAAATGGTTTATCTGAATCCTGAGCCCCTTGGGATGCTTGGAGCTACCACTGGGTCTTCCAGTGGTGGCTGAGCTGGGTTGAACCCCAGATGGCTCTTAGGAAGTGTCCAGCCCTGAAGTGTCAAAAATGAAACCCATCTGGTTGTTGTTGGCAACCTTCGGTCTCGGAAGACTCTGGTATCGCGCTCTAAATGGTGGTTCTGGAACAGCGTCTAGTGTGGCTGAAAAGGCCAATCCGGGAGTGACAATCCCTTCCACACTGGGAGCAAGTGCAGTCTGTCCCTGGCCTGTCTCCCTGGCTGTGGGCCTTCCTTCTTAGCCTCTTAGCCTCAGACTGTTGGCCAAGTGTCTCTTCAAACTGGGAAAGGCCATGCTGCACAGCCTGCCTCCAAGCGGGCCGCTCAGAGGCCAGGGTTTCCCACCTGTAGAGCTCCACTCCTAAGGCCTTCAGATCCCTCTTGCAGATGTCCTTGTATCGCAGCTGTGGTCTACCTGTAGAGCGCTTTCCTATCTGGTGAGGGGATGGTAAAGTGAGTGAAGACGAAGCTGTGGGTGGCTAAAACGCAACTTGGCAGATAAAACTGGCAGTCCTAAGCAACGTTCAGTGCTTTTGCCATCCAATTAAAAATAGCCTTAGTTAGCACAGCGACAAACTTTGGTCCAGCCAGAAAGTTGAGTTCCTGGCAAGGAGACTCCCTCCCTCCCTCTGTTATGGGGCCCTTGGGAGGGGGGACGACTTGTGCGGGTCTTGTTGCGCGACCCATTCTACTGGATGGTTCCCTTGCTGGGCCAGAGCTCCACTTCGGGGCATGCTGGGGGACTTGGAGATCAGGAGCAGGACCCATTCCATAGTGCTGTGTCGCCTGCTGCCTTGGTGGGAGTGCTGAGCAATTTGCAGCGTGTGCATTTTGCACGCTGTGTGTGAGCGAGTAATCTGGCCTCCTGTCCAAGTCCGAAGGAATTGGCACCCTTTGGAGAACCTGACAGCCCTTGGCTCCCTTCCTGGCACGGGGGAGCGGCATTTAGCAGGGGCTCTGCTTTGTTGCCTGGTTGCCCTTCCCTGCCAATGGCCTTTGAATGCTTGCCATGTATGCGCTTGTGGAGGGATGTGTCCAGTGGTCTCGGCAGAGCTGTGAATTCTGGCAAAAAGGGCGAGAAGAAACCAGAGCCAGCTGGTCTCGGGTCACTCTGTGTAGCTATACGGTGATTTGAACCCCAGTTCTGCCACTGATGTCTGTAACTTTAGGCAAGTCTGTAACTTTAGGCAAGAGAGTTAGAACAGACAAAAGCAAATATTTCTTTACTCAGCGTGTGGTTGGTCTGTGGAACTCCCTGCCACAGGATGTGGTGATGGCATCTGGCTGGACGCCTTGAAAAGGGGATTGGACAAGTTTCTGGAGGAAAAATCCATTACGGGTTACAATCCACAATGTGTATGTGCAGCCTCCTGATTTTAGAAATGGGCTATGTCAGATGCAAGGGAGGGCACCAGGAGGCAGGTCTCTTGTTATCTGGTATGCTCCCTGGGGCATTTGGTGGGCCACTGTGAGATACAGGAAGCTGATGGGCCTATGGCCTGATCCAGTGGGGCTGTTCTTATGTTCTTAAGTCCGTCTTTTTTTCTCTTCATAATTCTGCCTAAGGACCTGGGGAGGAGCAAGTGTACAAGGCACTTGAAAACCAAATCTTTTCCTTTTCTTTCCCCTTCTTAGATTTAAAAGGGCTGGCAAGTTGTCTTGTTTTGTTTAAAAGTTGTTTTTGTAGGCTGGCATTTTTAGGAAGTGGGATTTGTGGCTTTTCTCTGCTAAACAAAATCCTGGTGTACTCACTGCCCCAGATGCAGGCACGGTGGAAGTTTTTTGGGTCCAGCTCTAACTCCTTAGCTTATCTCTCCCCCCCCCCCCCAAGATCTTTGCATCTCTGAGATTTGCAATGCAAAGAAGTTATAAAAGTTCCCCTGAAATATGGATTGATCTTCCAGGCTGATTTTAGATGTGCAGAGCGAATGAATTGTGCAAGGTGGGAGAAGCAACCTCAGTCCCCACTAGGGTTTGCAGCTCTCCCCCAGAATTTGAGAGGGCTCTTGTGGCTTCCTCTTCCAGAGCCGATGCAGTTTTCCCATGGCCTTCCCAGGCATTTGGCACTCCTGTTGTTCAGCGGAGCGGGGGTGGCTGTTTAATGATTCAAAGGTCAGGGTGATAATTCATCCCGAGGAGACAATGTGTCCCCTCCCCTCCCCAAAGTGTGCAGTTTGGTCTGTAGTGTCAACAGCCCAGCTTACCAAGTTGGAGCAACTGATAGTGTTGGTTGTCAGATCCTTCGCCAGCCAAATTTAATTGGACTCCGCTGGCTTTATAGGGCCAAGGACCTAGAGAGTGCAGAGCAAGCCCGTATGTCCTCCTGCAGAGAATGTGCCCCTGGTGGTTTCGGAGACATTTCTGTAGCAGGCAGTACGTCCATGACTGGGGTGGGTGGGTCCCAGCAGGGGGACAAGATTGGTGGTGGGTCTCCAGTCTCATTCTCGGTTTATTCATTGGGGTTGTGGCAAGGGAAAGGTTGAAAACCACAGATGTAGAACATCCTGTGGACCACTTTTCCACAGGGAAATGCTAGGAAAAGGAACAGGGGAAAAATGGTTCCCTTTCCAGAAGGGGTCACAGGCTTAAAAAAGGCACAAGGGAGTTACCCGCAAAAATGAGAGAGATGCCATGATGGGGAAAAGAGATGGAGCAGTTCCTGAGGGGGGCATCGCTTGGCCTGGTTGGGGGTGGGTGGGAGGGGGTGTGGGTGGAGAAAAAGGGAAGATGGCAAAGGAACAGAGGGAAGGAAGGGTGCTTATGGTGTGATGGGGAGGGGACTGGCAGAAGTGGGTCCGCGGTGGCCTGAGAAGCAGGAACCTGCATGACCAAAGGCTGGTGGAGATACGGAACCCAGGAGAAGGTGGAATGGGGAAAAATTACAACCAGGACATGGAGGAGCAGGAAGGAAGGAAATGGGTTCAGAGGTCCAGGGAGCCACAGGGCCCCAGGTAGATGGGAGGTGAGCTCTGCCTGCTTGTGGCATCAACTGCCATGGGGATGCAGTGTGACCCAGCAACTCCAAGAGGCTCTGAGGGTCGATTATGTGCTCCTTTGCCTGCACGCATCCTGCGTCGGTCAGAAGAAAGCCAGTTTCTTGGTTGGGGGCTTCTTGTTGAAGCCTTATGGGCTTTCTAAATTTATGCCCCATCACAGGATTGGAAGCAGAGTTTGTACCCCAAAGGGAGAGACGGATTGCTCTGGGCCAAACCTCCCGATTGTCCAAAGGGTTGTGAAGAAGGGCTGTCCTTCTCCCGGTGCTGTTGGCGCAAGGAGCTCCTCTTCAGAGTCAGGGGGTAACTGAGTTTATCCCCGAGTTTGTGCTTGGAGCTGTTGGGGGGGGGGGGGGGGGTTCAGAAAAGATGAAGCGATTAAATGCTGAAGTATGGGTTAAACTTCCCCTCCTGCAGGAGTGTGAGAGGCGACCAGGGGAGGTGGTGGGGAGTCGGGTTTTAATGGGAACGTTTCATGCTTGGCTTAGTTGCAACCATTTTATATGCACATAAATCATGGCCTCCTTTACTGGCTTTTCCATGTGTGCGCAGGAGCTTTCCTAAAACTAATTTCTCTCTCTCTCTTTCTCTCTCTCTTCCTCTTTCCTGCAGCACACCACACGACACACTCCCCCCCTCCTTTGGCTCCCCAGGCAGGTTGGGTGTTAAAAACCTCCAAAAGTGGACGGGGGGGATGAATTGCTTTGGGAGAAGGGGTTGCTTTCATTATGAAATGTGCCACCATCTGTATGTAGTGGAAATGGACTGGGAAGAGAGGCTCCCCCCCCCGGCTTTACAATCTTCGCACATTGGTGGCAAAAGTCGGGGGGTGGGGTGGACGACAAGTGGGAAAAGCTGCTGGCTATGTCAGAATGCCAGATGCAAGGGAGGGCACCAGGATGAGGTCTCTTGTGATCTGGTGTGCTCCCTGGGGCATTTGGTGGACCACTGTGAGACACAGGAAGCTGGACTAGATGGGCCTCTGGCCTGATCCAGTGGGGCTGTTCTTATGTTCTTAACTACAATTCCCAGAAGGCCTTGCAGGTCTCTTGTGATCTGGTGTGCTCCCTGGGGCATTTGGTGGGCCGCTGTGGGATACAGGAAGCTGGACTAGATGGGCCTCTGGCCTGATCCCGTGGGGCTGTTCTTATGTTCTTAACTACAATTCCCAGGAGGCCTTGCAGGTCTCTTGTGATCTGGTGTGCTCCCTGGGGCATTTGGTGGGCCGCTGTGAGACACAGGAAGCTGGACTAGATGGGCCTATGGCCTGATCCAGTGGGGCTCTTCTTAAACTACAATTCCCAGGAGGCCTTGCAGGTCTCTTGTGATCTGGTGTGCTCCCTGGGGCATTTGGTGGGCCGCTGTGAGACACAGGAAGCTGGACTAGATGGGCCTATGGCCTGATCCAGTGAGGCTCTTCTTATGTTCTTATGGCTTTTTTGCCTTTGGATTGTGTCAAGGGGCTGCGCACCTAGAAAACACGGGCCCCGTCTCCTGAGAGTTGGGGGTGTCCTAGCAGGACACTTAGGGAAGGCGATGCAGGCATGGTGGACTTCAAGGAGAGTGCCCAGCCCTGGAGGACCAGTTTCCTGGCTGCTGCAGGAATAGTGCCTGAGACCCAAAAGCGTGCCCAGGCTTTGCAAGCACAGAGTTTGGGGGGGGGGAGGGGGAGAAAAGGCCAGTCCATCGATCCACCACCTTCTGCTGTCCAGCCTGTGGACCAGCCATGACCTAGGCTGCTTGTTGCCTGTCCAGGGTGCAGAGCATTCTGGGGCGAGGAGGATGCCACCAGTTCATTCGTGTAGCACAGTCTTACAAAGATGTCTTTGCTTGCAAAATGACTGGCATGCTTGTTTAGTCGTTTGCGGCATCCTGGCAAGGAAATTGGAGCTCCTGTCTTCCTTGCCCGTTGCCTGGGCTTGATTTGTCAGCGCCAGAGGGGGCCAGGAGGAGGGGCTGATCGCCAGGCTGATTCCGCCAGCAGACAGGTGAGGTTGTTTTGTGAAATATTCGGAAGGAACAAAGTGCTTTTTTTCTGACCCAAGCTTGGTTTTGGGTCTTGCAGGACCTTTGGAGGCCCTGAGTGTGGTTGGGCCAGAGGGAAAAGGCACTCCTGACCCTGTGCTGGAATGCCCCTAGAGGAAGCTGGGTGGGGAGTTCAGAGTTCCCCTCAGCCAGCCCTCAGTTCACCCCCAGCCGGCCAGTATTAAAATGTTGGGGCCAGTCCGCTGAGTCAAGGCAGGGCGGAGGGCTGAGTGCCTGCTGTTCCCCATAAAAGGTGGGTTTCTAAGAGACACTCCGGAAGAATGTTTCAGAGGGCCGGAGGGCAGAAGCTTCTCCATTGTCTGGGCCTGGCCAATAAGCGCCATGTTGACACTTGGGCTTTTGCACGAAGAGCCTGGGGCTCTTTCCCTGGCTGAATATTCAAGCCCACTGGCCACATTTTTCTTCGGCTGTGTTTTATTTGCATAAGGCTTGTACTAGTTTAGAAGGAGGCCTTTTTTTCATTGCCCCAAATCCAACCATAAGTGTCCTCTTTAAAAACATTTGGAAGCATCGGTGACTTCTTGGACTCTCTCTCCTGGTGCTTTTGTTTGGTTTCTCTTGAGGCTGTCCAGAAAGCGGTTGGCGCAATTCAGTTGATCTAAAGCTCACCCCGCAGCTTGCTATCAAGTTAACTTTATCTCTCTGATTTGTCTGCTGCCAAGAGATAGAGCAGCATTAGCAGCCAAGACGGTTTGGCTTCCTGGATAAACTGCTGTGGTCCTGTGGCCAAATATAAAAAGATAGCCAAGCAACTTTTTTTGTCAAAACAGAGCATCTCCCTTGCTCTGAAGCACTCTGGAGTCGTCCAGGAGAGTGGCCCCATTTCTCTTAGTACAATGCATCATGTTTGGGGACAAGAGATCTGTGGGACTTCAGCAGGTGAAGGGTGCTGAGGTTAAGAACATAAGAACAGCCCCACTGGATCAGGCCAAAGGCCCATCTAGTCCAGCTTCCTGGATCTCACAGCGGCCCACCAAATGCCCCAGGGAGCACACCAGATAACAAGAGACCTCATCCTGGTGCCCTCCCTTGCATTGGCATTCTGACATAGCCCATTTCTAAAATCAGGAGGTTGCACATACACATCATGGCTTGTAACCCATAATGGATTTTTCCTCCAGAAACTTGTCCAATCCCCTTTTAAAGGCGTCTAGGCCAGACGCCGTCACCACATCCTGTGGCAAGGAGTTCCACAGACCAACCACACGCTGAGTAAAGAAATATTTTCTTTTGTCTATCCTAACCCTCCCAACACTCAGTTTTAGTGGATGTCCCCTGGTTCTGGTGTTATGTGAGAGTGTAAAGAGCATCTCCCTATCCACTCTGTCCATCCCCTGCATAATTTTGTGTGTCTCAATCATGTCCCCCCTCAGGCGCCTCTTTTCTAGGCCGAAGAGGCCCAAACACCGTAGCCTTTCCTCATAGGGAAGGTGCCCCAGCCCAGCAATCATCTCTTTGCCATAGGAGTGGCGCCTGGCACTCCACTTCTGTGGTTTACAAGTGAAGTTGATCTGGTGGCATATTTGGGGAGGTGAAGGAAAGGCAGTGGGTCTATTCCTAGAAAGGAACAGTAGCTCTTGGGGGGAGGTGGGCACTCCTGGAAGGCATCCCTGAAGCTCATTCAAGTTTTTGGACCTTCCCCAGATGCTGCTTCCCCCCTCATCCTTTTGAAATCTGCAGACTTTTTTTTAAAGCAAGCAAGCAGGTCATGATGCTCAAGATACACTCAGTTTTTGCAGTAAAGGAGATTTTGCAGTAAAGGTTGCTACTGAGACGTTTTTGGAGAGTTGGGTGCAGACTATGGTTCCTGATCTCTGCAGCCGGCAATGGGGCCTCTCTTTTGTGAATGGCACTGGGTGGATGTTCAGAGGCTGCCATTGAGAGCCAGTTCCTCTCTTTCCCATTCAGAAATGGAGTCTCGCCTTCCTCCTCGAGAGGCTCAGGCTGCCTGTTTCAGGACAATAGGGACTCCCGGTCCAGAATTCTGTTGGCCAACATCTGCCTACATAACTCCGCAGAGTCTTTCTCCCTCCTGCCCGCTTCTTCCTTGGGGAGGGGAAGAAGAGGGATTCCGGCGTTATTGTTCTCCTGCGCACCGGCTGAAAGAATTGCGGTTCTGTTGGGATTATTCTTGTTTTGCCCCAAGTTAAAAGCTGGCAATTTGGGGTTTGGGACAATAAAGAGTCTGCAATTTGTGTTTAATTAAGAAACCACTCCAGCCTCTTCCCGTTGCTGCTCCTGCTTCGGTCCCTGTGGGTTATCTCTACCTGCACGTGGAGCTACTGCATCCACTAATTGCTTTTCTCTTGCCGGCGTCCTGGAGAGTTTTAATAAACTTGGACCAGGATGTCGGTGGTCTGGGTGCAATTTGCATCTTGGTCAGGCAGTAGCTGAAGTGTTTCATAACTGGGTCAGCAGGTCTCTGCTTGCTGAAGGGGAAGAGGGAGGGCGCACTGAAGAGGAAAAGGTGGGTGTCGAGGTGTTACTGTCCTTTGTTTAGACCGGGGTGCCCAAAGTTTTTGGCAGGAGGGCCACATCATCTCTCTGACACTGTGTTGGGGGCCAGGGGAAAAAAGAATTAATTTACATTTCAAATTTGAATAAATTTACATACGTTTACATAAATGAATATATTAAAGATGAACTTATATGAATGAATGAAGGTCTTGCAATAGCTCAAGGCCTATAAAAGGCCTGGCACAAAGCAAAGCCAGCCTTTCCTTCGCTGTCACTGCTGCATCACAGACTTTTTTTTGCATCTTTTTAGATTGTGAGCCCTTTTGGGACAGGGAGCCATTTAGTTATTTGATTTTTCTCTGTAAACTGCTTTGTGAACTTTTAGTTGAAAAGCGGTATATAAATACTGTTAATAATAATAATAATAATAATAATAATCACAGACATGAAACAACAAGCAGTGGAGGGAGCCCTCATCCCACAGCTCATGCGAGAGGTCAAACAGTCGTCCTCATGCTGAGAGCAGTTGCGTCGGGCCAGTGTGGGCTCCAACAAATCTCCAGAGGGCCGGAGGCTCATTGGAGACTGGGGGTTCCCTGAGGGCTGCTTTGAGAGGCATTGGCCCCAGGGCCGGGGTTTGGGCACCCCGGTTTAGACCCATGGAGGCGAATCCCAAAAGATGCATTTGGTGATATAGTTTGGGTTTACCTGTGTTCCCCCCCCCAAATTTGGCCTCACCTACCTCATAGGGTTGTTGTGAGCACAAAAGCAGGGGAGTAACTATGTACATCACCCTGAGCTCCTTGGAGGAAGGGCGCCATGTGAAAAATAAATTAAACTGTGGTTGCCATTATTATTATGGTCGGCCTTGAGCAGTCGTGGGCTCTCTTATTGGAAGTTTAAAAGCCGCAGCTTGGTTGAACAGCTTTCAAGGATGCTGTAGTTGCCAGTCCCAAGGAGGGGGTTAGACGTGATGATCTTCAAGGAACCCTCTTGCCTCAGCGTTCTATGAAGTCAAGAACTTACTGGGCCCTAGTAGGAGGATAAAGCTTGGCGTACTTGTTCGAAAGTGACCGAGTTCCTCAAAATGGTTTGATCTTGTTTCCAATAACCATGAAATATGGGAAGTCACAGTATTTAGGATGCAGCATGGACTTGTGTAGTTCTGCAATTAGGACGCAGCTCTGCTCATTTAGGGTCTTGGCCTATATGGGGGGGCGGGCTTGAAAGGCTGCTCTTCTAGCCAAGAAGCAGATTTTGCACTGGGGAAAGCTACACTCCTTAGCAGGTCGTCAGTGGCTCAAGGAGTCAACGGCTTGGGCACTGTGTCAAAGAATCAGGAGATGGGATAAATGCTTAAGGGTTACATGCTTCGCACCATAAAACTATATTTGGTTGTTCCTGCTCAGCAAGATTTAGAAGGTGTAGGTCAATTGTTTAAAAGTCAGTTTCTGGAAACATCTCCAGGCAGGAAGCCTTTTTCCATCCTCCAGTCCACAGATGTCTGCAACATCAAGCCTGGAGAACTTGCACGTGTAAACAGCCCTGAAAGGCACAATTCCGCATCAGAGAAAAGGTTCTTGTCACCTCCGATGTTGTTTTCAGCAAGTGAGTGTGACGCTGATGCTGTCAGCTGCCTGTCCCTCCCACTCAAAGGGATATTTATGCATGTGTGAATCAGTTTGTGTTGGAACCTCTAGGAGGCCATGCATGAGATTCCACCACCTCCCCCTCCCCACATGCAACCCTGCTTTCTCTCTGTCGTGCAATGGTCTACTGGGATCATAATGACACAGTCTGTTCCCCCCAGCAATTTGAAAGTCTGGGAAAAACAACTCAATCTGTTAATTAGACCCTCTGCCTCAGCGTTCGACAACCTCTGGGCCCTGTTTGTCTTTCACCTCCCCCCACCCCACCTCTGACTACTCCCAGATGAGCCTGGGAGCCTTGCAGCCAACAGCTTGCCCTTCCCTGAACTCCCTAAACCCTTCTGATTACAGGTATCACCTGCAGGAGATTATAAAGCCCTTCTGCGCTCCAGGTGCTGCTGTTTTATGGACCAGCCAACCAGCCCCAAATCACCTTGGCTTAATGATTGATTCATTCCCACCAAACGTCCAAGCTCAAAGTTTGCAGCAGCTTTAGAAATCAAAGGTAGCTGCCACTGGAAGATACCCAAGAGATGGTGGCAGCACTCCTCGGCTTAAAGATTAAAAGAGGAGGACCTTCTCCATTGGGGGGGGGGAGGAATTCCTGGTTCAGCATCACAAGGCAAGATCCTGCCAGCAGCCTGTGCAAAAATGACTGGTCGGCAACCAAAGATTTCACAACATCAACCAGTTGCTAGCTGTCAAACTATTTCTAGACCCTTGTAGAGAACTGCACAAGCTGCACTGAGGAGGGGAGAAGTATTGAAGAGGTAGGTACTCTTCAATAGCACATTCACCTTCATTGAAGAGCGCATTCACCTGCATCAAAGGAACGGCAAACTCAACCCCCAAATTCAAACTTCCATCGACACCCATCGGCCAACAGGGGCCACCTGAAGGCGACAGAAATGAACTAGGCAAATACCTGCTAATGATACAAAAGTGAATTGAACAGGTAGATTTTAGACCGGGGCCATTTTGGGAAAAGCAAGCCATTTAATTTAGCTATGTAAAGTGGTTTGGAGTTCTGGCTGACACCAGTCTTGACCAAATATTCCGGGAGCCTCGTCGTGTGGTACACACTTGTGGTCCATGAGCCTTTCGTGTTGTTTACAGAGCAGAGCTTCGGGCCCTACAGATCCTGCCTGGGTCAGAGGACACAAGCACATTGTCTGTGCCTAAGGTGGGTACCCTAAGGTGGCCCCAACAGATGCCAGGGAAAATCCTTCTACAGGCATGTCCATGAGAGAACTCTGTGGTCCCTAACAAAGTCCCTGCTGCACCTGGAAAGCTAATCCGCTGCCCATTGCAATGGGTATTGCAATTGGGTTTTCAATGAGCATCAATCCACTGCCCAGAATCTGATCTGTGCAATGTTCCAATATTTTATTTTCCACATTTTTATACCCCCCTTCCTCCAATGAGGTGTGCATCATTCCTCCCCTTCTTTTGTCCTCACAACAAATGGTTGGCAACCTTCAGTCTTGAAAGACTATGGTATAAGCCTGCAGCACCCGGTATTCCCAGGCGGTCTCCCATCCAAGTACTAACCAGGCCTGACGCTGCTTAGCTTCCGAGATCATGGTATAAGCCTACAGCAGCCGGTATTCCCAGGCGGTCTCCCATCCAAGTACTAACCCGGCCTGACCCTGCTTAGCTTCCAAGATCAGACGAGATTGGGCATGTGCAGGGTAACAGTTGCACAACAACCCTGTAAGGTAGGTGAGGCTGAGAGAGAGAGAGTGACTGACTGGCCCAAGGTCACCCAGGAAGCTTCATGGCTGAGTAGATATTTTGAAGCTGACCCTTCCAGGTCTAAGTCCAACTCCAGAATCACTGTGCCATCCTGGTTTTGAGAAGTCTCTTAATTTGATTCTGATTTGGAGCTTTGCTAGGTAGGCGCACAGGAGTTGGAGAAACACACATCCAAGGGGCACCTCTGCAACACTGAGGTGTTTTGAGAAGACTTGATGTCTTTCTGCAAGGAGGCAGGGGTCTGGGGAGATCACGGGGGGGTTTTAATTCACAGGTTCCAACCCAACGCAACTGGAACCGCATTCCAGCTGCATTCAGAGCCTTTCTGAGGTCTGTAGAGGCCGTGCACAGCTTTTACAGGCCTCGGAATGCTGCCCAGAGCTGTTTGAAGGGTATTTCCTGTTTTTCACTCATGGTCTCTATGGGTCTTAAAGAGTCTCCCAGATGCCACAGGAGAGCCTCTCTGGTGGTGTCCAGGAGCTCAGGTCTGGACCATGGGTTTGGAATTCGTGGGTTCTGGATCTGTGGGTAGGGAGTCTCAACCTGTACTCCCTTATCCCATGACAGGCTTCAGATTTTTGTGTCAAACCAGCTCTTTGGTACTTTGGGTGGGGGGTAGTGGAGTTTTTTTTTTCTTTTTTCCTCTTTGAGGCAGAAGAAAGTGGGTGGGGGGTTCTGGCCGTGTGTTTGTGAGGCATCTGTCCCCGGGTGGCAGATGGTAGCTGGCTGGTAGCTGGCGGCTCTGAAGAAAGGAAAACCGCGAACTTTCTGAATTAATCTTGGGTGAAAGGTCAGCAAAACATCTGCTTGGGGACAGCCTTTCTATAGAGGGCAAGTGCAGGAAGGACAAAACCCGTTGCTGGTAGGACGGCAGAAAAGCTGTGAAACAGTGGAAATATTGAAGGGACAGAACAAAAACCGGGGAGGGGGTTGTTTGCGAAGTGGGCCTCGGCAGGCTTTGACAGGCAGCGGTCCCCAGAGCTCCCTTGGCCCAAGCGACACTCTTGATCCAAAGCTCTCAGACCTCACAGTGATGAGTCTCCTCGGACAAGAAAGAAGCGAAGCTTCCCGGAAAAATAACCAACATTCCTCTAGCTGGGAACATTCATGCTTGTCCAGAATGCCTGCGCATCACCTCTCCAGCCCGTGGCGTGTTGTGATGCTGGCTGCTTCCAATCGAAGCACACTTCTTAGAAGAAACCCATGGGGGTGGGGGAGAAGCTGCCCTCTCTATCCACTTGGCTAGAAACGATCTTGGGCTACAGAAATCGACTTTGATGTTGTTTGGGATACTTTGATTCAGTTTATTGATTGTCTGAACACAAATAACAAATTGCGTGATGTAGCATTGGCTACCGTATTGGCTTCTGCCTTTCCATTGGACCATTTCAGCAACGTGGAGAGGGGAGATTTGCTGCATGGGTAACAATCTATCCTCCATATCTACTTTACCCAGGCTTCGCGCACTGGAGAGGACACTCTGTTCCAGAACCACCATTCAGAGCGCGATGCCATAGTCTTCTGAGACTGAAGGATGCCAACAAGCATTAAAGCAGTGGTTCCCAGTCTGTGCATTGCAACACCCAGGGTGTTGCGAGGCACAAGCTAGGATGATGGGGACCGTTCGCTGCTTGGCTCAAGACGCTGGTGTGAACCGTGAGACAGCGGCAGAAGACCCAGTGAAGCAGAGCTGCAGCACATGAAAACTGCGCACTGTGAAAAGGCTGCTTGCCCACCCTGAGCTTCTTACTGCTGTCCAGAGGCTTGAGCTAAGCATCTGAGCCTGGAAGTGAATGGCAATGTTGGCACCGCGTGGCCGCCATTCACTTCCGGGTTCCAAGGGTGTCACCGGCTGGATAAGTTTGGCAAGTGTTGCATTAGAGGAATGGTCAGGAGCTCCCCAGGGTGTTGGTGGAGTTGACTGGGTGAGTTAAATTGCTTAGTGGAAGACAGTTTCCAGGGCCTGCCTGAGACCTCCTGGCCCCTGAGGGGGTGCATGAAATTCTACCCCCTCCCTTTACCCAGTGCCACGTTGCCTCCTCCAGCACTGTCCCGATTCAAGAGAGA
>NC_089836.1:603168-605470 GCF_035046505.1 Tiliqua scincoides
ACCCAGGAAGCTTTGTGGCTGAGGGGGGATTTGAACCTGGATCTTCCAGGTCTAAGTCCACCTCCGAAACCACTACACCACCCTGGCTCTCTGCCCCCCTTCCAGGTTATGCTATTCTCATACACCCTTCTACGGGGCAGTGTTCTTCCTGTGAATGAGTGACTGGCAGGAGGACATAAGAACATAAGAACAGCCCCGCTGGATCAGGCCGTAGGCCCACTTAGTCCAACTTCCTGCATCTCACAGCAGCCCGCCAAATGCCCCAGAGAGCACACAAGTCAACAAGAGACCTGCATCCTGGTGCCCTCCCTTGTCAGCTGAACATAAGAACAGCCCCACTGGATCAGGCCATAGGCCCACTTAGTCCAGCTTCCTGCATCTCACAGCAGCCCGCCAAATGCCCCAGAGAGCACACAAGTCAGCAAGAGACCTGCATCCTGGTGCCCTCCCTTGTCAGCTGAACATAAGAACAGCCCCACTGGATCAGGCCATAGGCCCACTTAGTCCAGCTTCCTGCATCTCACAGCAGCCCACCAAATGCCCCAGAGAGCACACAAGTCAACAAGAGACCTGCATCCTGGTGCCCTCCCTTGTCAGCTGAACATAAGAACAGTCCCACTGGATCAGGCCATAGGCCCATCTAGTCCAGCTTCCTGCATCTCACAGCAGCCCGCCAAATGCCCCAGAGAGCACACAAGTCAACAAAAGACCTGCATCCTGGTGCCCTCCCTTGTCAGCTGAACATAAGAACAGCCCCACTGGATCAGGCCATAGGCCCATCTAGTCCAGCTTCCTGCATCTCACAGTGGCCCAGCAAATGCCCAGGGAGCACACCAGATAACAAGAGACCTGCAAGGCCTCCTGGGAACTGTAGTTTAAGAACATAAGAACAGCCCCACTGGATCAGGCCGTAGGCCCACTTAGTCCAGCTTCCTGCATCTCACAGTGGCCCACCAAATGTCCCAGAAGCCTCTTGTCCAGAAGGCCAGATGTGTGGCGCAGGAAGAGAGGAACCTTTCTAGACAGATGACAAGAGTCTGGAGGAATAAAGAGGGTAGAAGGAGCTTTTTTGGAATCCAGACACAGAGAGCTTCATCATAACCACCATCAAAGGAATATTCCAGAGACAGCCCCTGTTGGCACCTTGCCAATACAAGCCTTTTGTGTGGGTCTCTCCAGCACAAGCTGCCTCTTTTTCTTTTCACTCTTTGAACTGTCATGTTACTCAAGTTACCACCTTCCACCGAGCAGGAGGACTGTAGATGGGGCACCAGTGTGCACTTTTCTCCATGCTCTACCCCACAGGCAGAGTTTTGTGAGACCCTGGAGCAGCAAAACCTTCCTCCCCTTCAGAAACCAGACTCTGCTGCACCCTGAAGGGGGCACGGCTGGGTGGGTGGCACTGGCCAGGACCTGGGAGGCCAGTGTTCGGAAGACCCTGCAAAGACCCGGTTCACATGTACTACTCCACCCCCAGTTGCAGGGCTGAGTGACAGTGACAGTGTCCAAAAGCAACAGATGAGCCTTCCAGTTCCTTTTCCAGGGCACCCAGTCCACACATTCACTTGCACATTCGTTCAAATGGAGCAGTAGGCATCTATGTGCTAACTGTCCTAGAGCCACAGTTTCATCTTGGGGGCAGTTCTTGGTGTGGTCAATTGTTACTGTGGTTGAGAGGATGGATGAGACAAATACTGTCAAGGCGTATAGAAACTATACCTATATCTGGCCTGGATGCCTTTAAAAGGGGATTGGACAAGTTTCTGGAGGAAAAATCCATTATGGGTTACAAGCTATGATGTGTATGTACCACCTCCTGATTTTAGAAATGGGCTATATCAGAATGCCAATGCAAGGGAGGGCACCAGGATGAGGTCTCTTGTTATCGGGTGTGCTCCTTGGGGCATTTGGTGGGCCGCTGTGAGATAAAGGAAGCTGGACTAGATGGGCCTATGGCCTGATCCAGTGGGGCTGCTCTTATGTTCATGTCAGATGCAAGGGAGGGCACCAGGATGAGGTCTCTTGTTATCAGGTGTGCTCCTTGGGGCATTTGGTGGGCCGCTGTGAGATACAGGAAGCTGGACTAGATGGGCCTACGGCCTGATCCAGTGGGGCTGTTCTTATGTTCTTACGATCTGTCTCTTGACCCCACTGCTTTTCTTCCTGCTGCAACCTTTGGGGCTCAGGAACACCTCAACGTTTGGGCAAGCGAGAATCTCCGTGTTGCTTTCAAATGTCTGTCTTTTCCTCAACAATTTGGATTTGGTAAAAAAAAAACAAATGAAACGGGGGACATCCCTCA
>NC_089836.1:605670-657946 GCF_035046505.1 Tiliqua scincoides
TAAAAAAAGGGGGGGAAAAAAGAATTAATTTACATTTCAAATTTGAATAAATTTACATAAGATTACATAAATGAATATATTGAAGTTGAACTTATATGAATGACTGAAGGTCTTGCAATAGCTCAAGACCTATAAAAGGCCTGGCACAAAGCAAAGCTGGCCTTTCCTTTGCTGCCTCTGCTGCATCACAAACGTGAAACTGCAAGCAGTGGCAGGAGCCCTCATCCCACAGCTCACGCAAGAGGCCAAACAGTTGCCCTCACACAGCTGCGTCAGGCCAGTGGGGGGCTCCAACAAATCTCTGGAGGGCCAGAGGCTCATTGGAGACTGGGGGCTTCCTGAGGGCCGCATTGAGAGTCCTCGAGGGCCACAAGTGGCCCCAGGGCCGGGGTTTGGGGCACCCCTGATCTAGAGCTCCTGGGATGAAGGGGGATCAAATAAAGGCCACTGCTGCATTTTTAGCCCAGCAATGCCTCTGTTCAGTCCACAGCACCCGTTGAAGGCCTCCAAGCCCACCCCCCCTTTGTTGGCAGACAGCAGGTAGAAAAGAAACAGGGTCATTGTATTAACCAAGCTGGGAATGAATTACAGTTGATGCATTAGGTGGTGAGTCAACAGAAACCAGTAGTAGTATCACCTAGTGGTTTGAGGGGCAGCATCACCTAGTGGTTTGAGGGCTTCAAACGCCTAAGGAGCAAATCTGATAGCAGGGGAGGCAAAGCCTTTATTTACATTGCTCTTGAAAGAGAAGCCAGCTGACCCACCTTTTTCTGTGGTATTAAGAGGCGTAGGAAGGTGCGTGTTGAAAGCTGGGTTAAATTGAGGTTCTTGGGAATCCTTTGGACTAATTGAAAAACGGTGGAAAAAGAGTTCAGGTGTCAGAACTAATTGTGAGAATTCACAGTTAGGCAGGGTGTTGAGCTGAAAGGAGAGCAGGCAGGATAGGACCCAAATCAGGAACCAAATTAGAGCCTAGCCTATTGGTTCCCCAAATCACTTGTCCTGGTGGGGCTTGATGAGGTGCAGTACCTTCTCCAGCCATAATCTGGGTGTTGCTGCAGAGCAGCATAGATAAGACCAATCATTCCCCCTGCCTGAGAGCTGCAGGTGAAGGGTATAAGGCACTGTGTGCAGTACTGTCTCTGGCCATCATGCGGGTGGCGCTGTAGAGCATTGCAGAAGGCCAATTGTTCCCCCCTGCCGGAGAGCTGCCCCAGCGGTAAAAGGTATAAGGTACCTTGGCCCAGGTGCTAGAAACCCAGCCCCCACAAGTCCCCCACAAGCTGTTAGTGTCCTATACCTACCTGCTGGGCGAAAAGGCTTGAATCCACTAGTACTTGGCTGCTAGAGATGTACCTGTAGAGATGTATTCTGTTGGGATGTCCGTGTCGGCAGCCATGACTGTGATTTTGCTAACCTGCAACCTCCGAGCTCCCTTTCTCCCAGGTGTCCTCAGAACCGGCCCAGGGTAAGGCCCACGGCAGAGGCTGGCGCCTTCCTCCCCGGAGTCCTCGCGATCCCTGGCGTGAGGGTATGTGCCCTTGGACTACATCGTGGAAGACAACACCATGCAGTCCATGGGCATATACACTTGCCTCAAGGTTTATGTCGTCACGGCCGCCCCGGGCCCAGCGCTGGAGGACGCCCCGTCTGTTTCCGAGGGGGAAAATAAAAGGCTTGGCGGCACCTGTCAGAGGAGAGGAAATGTGTGTTTGATTCCTGGTTTCCTCTTTTCTTTTCTTCTCTCCCCACAGGGGTACATCGGCCCCCCGGGATTGTTTGGGCTGCCGGGCGCCGATGGAGAACGAGTGAGTATTTCCGTGTGTGTGTGTGTGTGTGTGTGTGTGTGTGTGTGTGTGTGTGTGTGTGTGTATGGCCTTCCCCTTGGCCCTCTTTGTGCCAATGAGTGACATCCATTGTCCGTATCGTCCTCGTCACCTCATCCTTCCCCATTGTCTGTGCTGCCCTCGCTGCTCTCTCGCTTTTCCCGGTTGTCTTGTCCCTCTGATTCCTCGGCCACAAAGAGAATAGGGGGTGGCCGGGGGTGGGTGGGGGAAGAAGCTTGACCTTTCTCATCTCCTTGAGACGGAGTTACACATTGTAGAGAGAGGAAGGATTCCTCATCTTCCAAGTCCCAGCCTGAGCAGAGGGACTTCCTGGCAGGTAGATCTGGACTCCAAATTCCAGGTCTACCAGCTGGGTAGACCTGGGCTGCTGCCTGGACTGTGAGCCGTTGGCTGGAATGGGAGCCAATGGCCAATCCAGGTCACTATCTCCCCAG
The DNA here is from genome assembly GCF_035046505.1 of Tiliqua scincoides. Classification (NCBI taxonomy): domain Eukaryota; kingdom Metazoa; phylum Chordata; class Lepidosauria; order Squamata; family Scincidae; genus Tiliqua; species Tiliqua scincoides. Next base: position 607,952 of record NC_089836.1, read on the forward strand.
GTCTCCGGGCGACGCAGTGTTGTCTCTCCTCCATGAGTTTTGTGATGGTGGGATTCGAATCCAGGTCTCTGTCCGGGTGACACTGTACTGTGTCTCTCCTTAACGGAGCCAATTCCGTTCTGTGTCTTAGGCGTGCCCTGGACTTCGGCAAGAAGCCAGGCCCTGCAGACTTGTGACGATGGGGAATCCGCTGGTGCCACGGAGCTGGGATTTAATATTTGTGTAACCAAATGCTTGCAGCCAACCTCTGGGGACTGCCTTGGCCTCTGGCTCCAAAGTGGTTTCAGAGTGGTATCCTCCTGCTAAATCTGTCTCTGCTTCCCAGCCCTGGGTGGGAATAGCACTTGTGAGCGTGTGGGTCTTGCGTTCACATGAAGCACAGGGGGAAAGTATCCACTAGAGGGTTAAGCAACTCTTTCTCCAGCTTCCCCTGCCGTTACATCAGACAGTTGACATCTTGGCCTGTGTCACTCTTGCTGTGATTTGTGCTCCTCCCTCATCTCTCTCTCGGTCAGACTTTAATCGTCTCTTTCTCCCCCCCCTTGTCTGTTTATTTTTCAGGGGATCCCCGGCATGCCTGGGAAGAAGGGCAAGATGGGTAGGCCGGTAAAGTTTTTTCCTCGTCTATTATGCAGACTTTGTTTTAAAACAAAAAAAACGAAAACTGGGGGCTGGGGGTTGACGGGTGGCGGTTCGGAGGAAGGGGCAATGTCAACGGCCAAGCTGCTGTTTCAGGTTCTCCAGAAGTCTTCAGCAGGCTGAATGCTAAGAAAACCAGAAACAGGGACTGGGTATGGTGTCCTAATCCCAATGTCTTGGGTTTCTAAATGAGAGATTTCCACATTAGAGGGGCCACCACCGAAAAGGTCCTTGTGTTTCCAAACGTTGGCTTGCACCCATGTCTGACCAGCTCCTGAGTGGTCGCTGCTCTCTCTGTCGTTGTCTGGGGTCTGTAGGGATGCTTGCCACTTGTGCTGTAACAGCTCCCCACCATCTCCCCACAAGCCAGCCAGAGCCCAATGGGGAGACAAATTGGTGGTGTGGTGGCACCACATGTGGCGCTCCTGGTGATGTCACGCCACAAAGCATTCTGGGGACTGCCCGGAATCCCCAGCACCTGCGTGATCACAACGGAGACTGAGCTGCAGGTTCGGCTCTCTTGGAGAGACTAATGTAGCCATTTTCAAACAGTGGGCCGCGGCATATTGGGTGTGTGCTACGAATGGTCTGAAGGAGGGCTGTGGGAGTTTGGAGAGGGTCATTTTATTGGTAGGGCCATGGGGGTTTGTGAGCCCCCCATCTGCAGCATGGTGTGTCTTGTCAATAGTTAAAAAATTCGGACGGTGTGCCTTGACAAATCTAGCGCCTTGTCCATGTGCTGTACGAGGAACATGGTTGAAAATTGCTGGACCGCTCAAACCGGGCAGTCGGAATCGTACAACCTCTCATCACAGGGGAAGCTGAGCTGACAGGAAAGGGGAGGCTCTGCCTCTCCTGACTACCTCACCTGCCTCTCGCTGCTGCAAGGGGTGAGTGGGAAGCAGTCAGCGTCCAAGGTTTTGAGTCCTCCACTGCCTCACCACCCGTAAACTTTAGTGGCAGCAGGGAAGGGGGACCGACCCCCTTCCACGACCCAGCTCGTGTTCTCAACCCAAAAGATTAGGGAGAGGGAACCAAGAAACTGGCTGGGGATGGGGAAGAGTTTGCTACCAACGCTCTTTCTTGTATCTCCATCACGTTCTTTCCACCACCTTTTGTCCCCATTTTCCAACCTCATGAAGCATCTTCTGACACCCACTCCTCTCTCCCCACCCACCCAACCTGGTGCTTCATCAGAGGGCTGGTCCTTGAGCCTTTGTGGCTTCCTGCAAGAAATGGGAATGCAACTGCCAGCCTCCCTTACGGTTAATATTCTTGCACTTGAAAAAAAAAAAAAGTTTTGGAGGGAGGCCGTGGGGAGGAGTAAGAGGAGTCCGCGGTGTCTGCCAGCGGTACTGGCTGCAGGTTACATCATAAGCATCTTGAGTCCATAACTGTAAAAGAAAAAAAGGGAGAATCTTGGACTCTGAGAAAGCTAAACAAGGCAACGGTTGTTAAGCGTTGGGGTCTGGTCAGGGTTTCCGACACGATTGTACACGCAGTGAGCTTTGGACGTTCACTGTTGTCCAGCTGGTTTGGGTCTTGCAGTCCTACGTTCGGAAACCGGCCCCCCTCTCTCCCCTGATTGAGCGTTGGGAGAGTTAGAACAGACAAAAGAAAATATTGCTTGACTCAGCGTGTGGTTGGTCTGCGGAACCCCTTGCCACAGGATGTGGTGACGGCGTCTGGCCTGGACGCCTTTAAAAGGACAAGTTTCTGGAGGAAAAATCCATTACGGGTTACAAGCCATGATGGGTATGTGCAACCTCCTGATTTTAGAAATGGGCTATGTCAGATGCAAGGGAGGGCACCAGGATGAGGTCTCTTGTAATCTGGCGTGTTCCCTGGGGCGTTTGGTGGGCCGCTGTGAGATACAGGAAGTTGGACTAGATGGGCCTCTGGCCTGACCCAGTGGGGCTGTTCTTATGTTAACTACAATTCCCAGGAAGCCTTGCAGGTCTCTTGTGATCTGGTGTGCTCCCTGGGGCATTTGGTGGGCCGCTGTGAGATACAGGAAGCTGGACTAGATGGGCCTCTGGCCTCATTCAGTGGGGCTGTTCTTATGTTTTTATGTTCTTATGTTCTCTCCCTATGCATAAGAGCAATCTTTTAGTTTATTTTTATTTTTATTTTTTTGCTTTTCTTTGCAAAATGGATTTTTCCCTTCTGTGGGATGCACATGTATCGTCTTGCTTTACATGAGGATTTTATTTTCCTTAATTTTGAACTGCATTTTGAAATCCTAATGTAAAGTTTAAAGTATAATTTTCCAATGTTTTAAATTAATATACTCGGGCCGCAATCCTAACCAATTTTCCAGCGCTGATGTAAGGGCAATGCAACTCCGAGGTAAGGGGACAAACATTGCCCTATCTTGAGGAGGCCTCCATGACTGCCCCCCCCCAACTGCAGAATGCAGCAAATGCCCCACTGGCACAGCTATACCAATACTGGAAAGTTGGTTAGGATTGTGCCCTCAGTGGTGTAGCTAAGGGCGGTGCAGGGGATTGAGATTGCACCAGGCAACAAGCTTTAAGGGGGCAACAACCTGAGCTTGACACTAGTGGCCAAAATTGTGAAAACCTTGGTGTTTTTGAATGGTACTATCATGTTATATACCAGAGGTTCTCACACATTTACCATCGGGACCCTTTTAGAATGAGAATCTGTCAGGATCCACCGGAAGTGATGTCATGACCGGTAGTGACATCATCAAGCAGGAAGATTTTTAGCAATCCTAGGCTGCAATCCTACCCACACTTACCCAGGAGTAAGTCCCATTGACTATCATTGTTAAAAGAATATACATAGTAGCTTGTTAAAATACAGGTCTGTAACATTTCCCCAATGCAGTCACATACCATGGTAGCATCAAGCCTACGTATATTAAAAAATAAAATATTGAAATGAATGGGGACCCACCTGAAGTGGGCTTGTGACCCCCCCTAGTGGGTCCAGACCCACAGTTTGAGAAACACTGTTATATACCATTTGGTGTGGAGTTTAATGCACAATGTCATGAAACACACCACATCAAAATATATCTTCTATCAAAAGTTGTAGCCAAATATCCAGCAAATAAAAACACAACTGCACTTTGGAACAAAAACTGGGTTTTCTTAACTCAAAGCCGACCAATAAGGCTGTTCTAAGAACCAATTAGGTGATATTACGATACAATAGGGAACCAATAAGGTGTTAATGGGGGGGGACCTGGTGGGTGGGCAAAGCAAGTGGGTAGCAAAGTGCTGGGGCCAGGAAGGGGATTTTCCCCTATTTTCGCTTTTTAAAAAGCCCAGGCGGGATGAAACTTCCGGGGTATCATTTTGAGCTTGGCACTAGGCTACACAATTGTTAGCTAATGCCACTGAATATACTTAAGTTTGGGATGTGTGTGACTTCAGGGTGTGACTGCATGCAGTTTTATTTTTTCACGCCAGGGTTGCCTTCTCTCCAAGCTGAGAATAAAGCTGGTTCAGAGCAAGCCAGATATGCCCAGCTCCGATTGGCCAGTGCTTGTGTCGATCACAGAGCCACCTCTTTTCTCAGAGTAGTGATTTAAAGTGGGGAAGTCAAATCTATTACAGGTCGGGCATCCCTTATCTGAAGTGCATGGGATCAGATATTGGATTTTTTTTTTTAATACTTGCATATACATAGTGAGATGGGGACTTCACAGATGGGGACATAGTGAGATGGGGATGCATAGTGAGACTTGCATATACATCTTGGTGATGGGGCCGCAGTCTAAATACAAAATTCATTTATGTTTCATGTTGCATGTTGGCAACCTTCAGTCTCGAGAGACTATGGTATCGCGCTCTGAAAGGTGGTTCTGGAACAGCGTCTAGTGTGGCTGAAAAGGCCGATTCGGGAGTGACAATCCCTTCCACACTGGGAGCAAGTGCAGTCTGTCCCTGGTCTGTCTCCCTGGCTATGGGCCTTCCTTCTTTGCCTCTTTGCCTCAGTCTGTTGGCCAAGTGTCTCTTCAAACTGGGAAAGGCCATGCTGCACAGCCTACCTCCAAGCGGGCCGCTCAGAGGCCAGGGTTTCCCACCTGTTGAGGTCCACTCCTTCATATAGCCTGAAGGTATACACATATTATTTGATTATTTTTGTGCACGTAGTTTTTAATAAGGTTTGTGCGTTAAACTCAGTTTGTGATTTTATTTCTTTAAGCAAAAAGATAAGAAAAGGAACCATTTGGGCGCTCAGAAAAGTCCTGTATTTTGAAATGCTTTTTATTTCAGCAGTCCAGATAAGGGATGCCCAGCCTGTATATATTTATAATATAAAATAGTATATATATTATATAATTTTAAAAACGTTGGTCAAACATTTGAGCTGCTGGGCTCATGGAAGACTGATTGGCACAGCACTGATTGGCCAGTACTTGTGTCCATCACAGAGCCACTTCTCTCATTCCAGCCATCTCCACTTCTGATGGGGCGGGGATGGTCCCTGACACTGCCGCCTGAGACGCTCCTGGCTGTGGATGCCAGGACCTGAACCCAGCACAGTGTGCCCCCTTTATCCGTGGGCTCAGCATCCGTGGAATCTACCAACCCGCAGATGCCTCCCTGCACCTCAGAGGGCCTCTAGGAACTGGAAGTGACTTCTGGTCATATCTCACAGGCCTTCTGAGAAGGCAGGGAGACCCATAGAGTTGGCTACGGGCCTGGCATGACCCCCAGGTTAAGTCAATGCAGCGCCGCCATGCTGTGTGTGTCGTCGTCCCCCGCACTGGACCTCAGCCTCTGCAGAATTTGTTATCCACAGAAGTTTCCGGAATGAAACTGAGCAGTGAAGAATACCAGGCAAATCTTTAACAAAAACCCTTGACTTCCGACGGGCGGACTTCCCTCAAATGAGGAGGCTGGTTAGAAGGAGGTTGAAAGGGAGGGTAAAAAGAGTCCAGTCTCTCCAGAGTGCATGGAGGCTGCTTAAAACAACAGTAATAGAGGCCCAGCAGATGTGTATACCGCAAAGAAAGAAGGGTTCCACTAAATCCAGGAGGGTGCCCGCATGGCTAACCAGCCAAGTTAGAGAGGCTGTGAAGGGCAAGGAAGCTTCCTTCCGTAAATGGAAGTCTTGCCCTAATGAGAATAGAAAGGAACATAAACTGTGGCAAAAGAAATGTAAGAAGGTGATACGGGAGGCCAAGCGAGACTATGAGGAACGCATGGCCAGCAACATTAAGGGGAATAATAAAAGCTTCTTCAAATATTTTAGAAGCAGGAAACCCGCCAGAGAAGCGGTTGGCCCTCTGGATGGTGAGGGAGGGAAAGGGGAGATAAAAGGAGACTTAGAGATGGCAGAGAAATTAAATGAGTTCTTTGCATCTGTCTTCACGGCAGAAGACCTCGGGCAGATACCGCTGCCCGAACGGCCCCTCCTGACCGAGGAGTTAAGTCAGATAGAGGTTAAAAGAGAAGATGTTTCAGACCTCATTGATAAATTAAAGATCAATAAGTCACCGGGCCCTGATGGCATCCACCCAAGAGTTATTAAGGAATTGAAGAATGAAGTTGCAGATCTCTTGACTAAGGTATGCAACTTGTCCCTCAAAACGGCCAGAAGATTGGAGGATAGCAAACGTCACGCCTATTTTTAAAAAGGGAAAGAGGGGGGACCCGGGAAACTATAGGCTGGTCAGCCTAACATCCAAACCGGGCAAGATGGTGGAATGCCTCATCAAAGATAGGATCTCAAAACACATAGATGAACAGGCCTTGCTGAGGGAGAGTCAGCATGGCTTCTGTAAGGGTAAGTCTTGCCTCACGAACCTTATAGAATTCTTTGAAAAGGTCAACAGGCATGTGGATGCGGGAGAACCCGTGGACATTATATATCTGGACTTTCAGAAGGTGTTTGACACGGTCCCTCACCAAAGGCTACTGAAAAAACTCCACAGTCAGGGAATTAGAGGACAGGTCCTCTCCTGGATTGAGAACTGGTTGGAGGCCAGGAAGCAGAGAGTGGGTGTCAATGGGCAATTTTCACAATGGAGAGAGGTGAAAAGCGGTGTGCCCCAGGGATCTGTCCTGGGACCGGTGCTTTTCAACCTCTTCATAAATGACCTGGAGACAGGGTTGAGCAGTGAAGTGGCTAAGTTTGCAGACGACACCAAACTTTTCCGAGTGGTGAAGACCAGAAGTGATTGTGAGGAGCTCCAGAAGGATCTCTCCAGACTGGCAGAATGGGCAGCAAAGTGGCAGATGCGCTTCAATGTCAGTAAGTGTAAAGTCATGCACATTGGGGCGAAAAATCAAAACTTTAGATATAGGCTGATGGGTTCTGAGCTGTCTGTGACAGATCAGGAGAGAGATCTTGGGGTGGTGGTGGACAGGTCGATGAAGGTGTCGACCCAATGTGCGGCGGCAGTGAAGAAGGCCAATTCTATGCTTGGGATCATTAGGAAGGGTATTGAGAACAGAACGGCTAGTATTATAATGCCGTTGTACAAATCTATGGTAAGGCCACACCTGGAGTATTGTGTCCAGTTCTGGTCGCCGCATCTCAAAAAGGACATAGTGGAAATGGAAAAGGTGCAAAAGAGAGCGACTAAGATGATTACGGGGCTGGGGCACCTTCCTTATGAGGAAAGGCTACGGCGTTTGGGCCTCTTCAGCCTAGAAAAGAGACGCCTGAGGGGGGACATGATTGAGACATACAAAATTATGCAGGGGATGGACAGAGTGGATAGGGAGATGCTCTTTACACTCTCACATAATACCAGAACCAGGGGACATCCACTAAAATTGAGTGTTGGGCGGGTTAGGACAGACAAAAGAAAATATTTCTTTACTCAGCGTGTGGTTGGTCTGTGGAACTCCTTGCCACAGGATGTGGTGCTGGCGTCTAGCCTAGATGCCTTTAAAAGGGGATTGGACAAGTTTCTGGAGGAAAAATCCATTATGGGGTACAAGCCATGATGTGTATGTGCAACTTCCTGATTTTAGAAATGGGCTATGTCAGAATGCCGGATGCAAGGGAGGGCACCAGGATGAGGTCTCTTGTGATCTGGTGTGCTCCCTGGGGCATTTGGTGGGCCGCTGTGAGATACAGGAAGCTGGACTAGATGGGCCTATGGCCTGATCCAGTGGGGCTGTTCTTATGTTCTTAACTACAATTCCCAGGAGGCCTTGCAGGTCTCTTGTGATCTGGTGTGCTCCCTGGGGCATTTGGTGGGCCGCTGTGAGATACAGGAAGCTGGACTAGATGGGCCTATGGCCTGATCCAGTGGGGCTGTTCTTATGTTCTTATGTTCTTAGTGGCCTTTTCCCAAAGGACACTGTGGCAAATCTTCCACGCGCTACCCCTGCAGTCGCTGGTCTGAACGCAATTCCGTGGCCAGGTTTCTTCTTCCGTGTCCTGATCCCAGCCTTTTGTCCTGGCTGCCGATCTCTGGTCTCTCTCCCCCCCTTTCTTGAAATGGAACGATGTATTCACAAGCGAAGAAGGGAAAGATCTGGGGCCAATGTTTACACCCCCTCCCCTGCCTCTGTGACTGCAGGCTTTGAGAGACGGAGTGGTGGGATTCTTGCACGCCGAGTCGTCCTGTGGGCCTCCTGGCGTGATGTAAGCATTGTCCGAGATTAAAATAGACCGTACTGGACGTGAGTCACTGCTTGAAACCGTTCCAGGGGAGTTCAGCTCGGCAGGGACAAGAGAGGAACATGACGACTCGGCTTTGGAAAGGTGGTTTTGACCAGGCTTCCCTCTGCCCCGTCTCCTGCTTTTCCCAAGGCTGATCGGAAAACTGTGTGGGCAAGCAGCAATTCCCATTTGGCAGGCGTCTCCATGGGAATATCTTGATCCACACATCCGTGGGCCGAGGGAAATCCCAGGGGAGGGTTGTGGGTTCCTCTGAGTGGAGGTACAATGCCATGATATGGGGTACAAGCCATGATGTGTATGCGCAACCTCCTGATTTTAGGAATGGGTTAAGTCAGAATGCCAGTTGTAGGGGAGAGCACCAGGATGAGGTCTCTTGTTATCTGGTGTGCTCCCTGGGGTATTTGGTGGGCCGCTGTGAGATACAGGAAGCTGGACTAGATGGGCCTATGGCCTGATCCAGTGGGGCTGTTCTTATGTTCTTATGTTCTTATGAGGCAGCGCAAGAATCATGAAATGCATGCGTACCAAAAGGCTGTCCGTATACAGGTGTCCGTACATGCTGGGGGTAGGTTCCTGCTGGCAATGTGGCTACGGGAGACCGCGGACGGCGGCGAACCCTACAAGAGGCGGTTCACAGATCCCCCCCCCTCACAAAAATGATGGCAGCCCTCCTGTGTCTCTGTGCTGCCCGCAAAAGCAAGAGGAGCTCCCAGGAAGTGGGTCCGAGGGCTGAACGCAACATAGAGGCTGGATGTCTAGGGGGCAGGTAGGAGGGATTGGAGAAAAGCAGGTGCAAACAGGGAGGTGTGTTGGAACTTTTTCACTGTGGTCCCATTGTGACCCAGCGCAGTTCGTATTACAGTCAGTCCCTTGTGACCCGCAGATTTGCTTACCCGCCGGAAGCAAGATTGAACCTACTTTGCTCTAGCCGCGGGGCCTTCTCAGACGTCCATGGGCTCTGCTGTCTTTGGAAGGTCCCCACAGCCGCCACCACATCTCTGCTGGCTTCCTGAGGGTCCCTTGATGGCAAGTAACCCTTAACCCTCTCCCCTTAACCCCATTGATCCGATTGGATCGATGGTTTATACCTGTTGATTCGCTATCGGTGGATAACGAGAACCGTCTATTTTTGCACGCCAAAGTCAACCTAAATCAACTGCCGTTGGGTCCGGCCGTGCTGGACTTACAGCGCAATGTGCATGTCTACTCAGAAGAAAGCCCCATGAAGTTCCCAATTGGGGGGGGGGGTTTGTCGGAACCTAGGAAGCTGTCCCCTGAGTCAGACCCTTCAGCCACCTCACTCAGCTTTGCCAGCACAGGCCGGCAGTAGTAGCAGTGGTGGTCCAAGGTTTCAGGCATTGACTGGCAGCAGCTTTCCTGGGTTTCAGACAGGCTGGCGATGCGCAGCTGGTGCTCTGCCTCTGAGCTATGGGAGCTCTCTATATCACTCGATCTAGTTGAGCCTCCTAGCCCAATCCTGTGCTTATCTACTCAGAAGTAAGTCCCATTAGAGTCAATGGGGCTTACTCCCGGGAAAGTGTGAATAGGATTGGGCTGTCAATCCATGGGCTGTCCAATCCCATGGGATGCCCAATCCATGGATTGGGCTGTCAATCCATGCTGGGTGTGACCCCCAGGTTAAGTCAATGCAGCGCCGCCACCCTGTGTGTGTGTCCCCCCACCGGACCTCCAGAAATTCCCCCCACAGACCGGAACCCCCCCCGGACCGGACCAATCCCCCCCCCCACCGGACTGGACCATTTTGCTTTGGTGCCTCTCCTGCTGGCTGAGGGCCATTTCATCCTGACTGCCCCCATTCAATCTGGCAGTGGTGGTTGTGGGGGGAGAACTTCTGCTCACAAAACAAGATGGATGTGGCCAACGTAAGCTTTTGGCCTTGATTGTTTATTTTATCCATTCCTCCTCCTCCTCCTTTAATTAATTCTGGACTTGATTTCTCCCTTCCACGCCCCCCTCCCGCCACAATATCTTCCTCCCCTTCGTCTTAAGAAACGGTTTGATTTGCAAATTCCATGCCCGTGGGGAGAGTCCGCTGGGCACCGATTCGCCCGGCCGTAGCCAGCTGGCAATCGCGTCCGTTCTCAGACAAGACCAGAGGGTTGGGTGGCTTGAGCTGTGTCGAACCTGCAGCCAACAGGAAAATAAAAATCCTATTTTCGGCGCAGGAGCCAAGCGGCGGGGAGGTTGAGCCAGGATTGTTGGAGGTGCCTGCCAGACAACCTCCTTCACTGGAGTGGAGGGAGAGTTTTAACCAGAATCGGACTCTTGGATCTCCTTTGCGTGGTAGTTGAACATGTACAAACTGCTCATTAAATCAGGCTCATCCTTGTTTTGCCTCCTGCAAAGTCAAGAGGATCTTGCTGGACGGCCATGTCGATCTGCATTAGTTGTGGAGCCTCCAAGGTCAGCTGCAGGGTACCTCTGAGGAACAGATGCTGGGAATTATTTTTATTTTAATTTTCACATTTTCATTCTGCCCTTCCTTCAAGGAGCTCAGGGTGATGCACATAGTTCTGCCCTTCCTGTTGTCCTCCTTTGGTTCCGTGTGGTTGGTCTTTGAACTCAATCCGTGTGGTTGGTCTGTGGAACTCCTTGCCACAGGATGTGGTGATGGCATCTGGCCTAGATGCATTTAAAAGGGGATTTTACCAATTTCTGGAGGAAAAATCCATTATGGGTTACAAGCCATGATGTGCATGTGCAACCTCCTAATATTAGAAATGGGCTATGTCAGAATGCCAGATGCAAGGGAGGGCACCAGGTTGCAGGTCTGTTGTTATCTGGTGTGCTCCCTGGGGCATTTGGTGGGCCGCTGTGAGATACAGGAAGCTGGACTAGATGGGCCTATGGCCTGATCCAGTGGGGCTGTTCTTATGAGGTTGGTTGGGGCTGAGAAAAAGTGACTGGCCCAGGGTCATCCAGGAAGCTTCATGGCTGAGTGGGGAGATTTGAACCTGGATCTTCCTGATCTTAAGTCCAACTCCCAAACTTCTGCACCATCCTGACTCTCAACAGGGATCAGCTCGCTCCATCCGGCCCTGTTTTTTTTGTGGGCTTCTGCTGCCTGCACTACAAATGGATGAACTGGGCGCTTCTTTCTGATCATTAAAAAGCAGTGTGGAATGGATCTGTGGAACTCCTTGCCACGGGATTTTGTGACAGCACCTGACCTAGATGCCTTTTGAATGGGAATTTGGACAGACTGATAGGGGAAAAAACCCATCATAGATGCAGCCTCCAGATTTTAGCCTGTTTGTGGCCAGAGGGTATAGCAAGGAAGTGTTTCATCTTGCGACGAAGTTCTGTTTGGATGTGTGCAGGGTGTAAATGCTCTGAAAGCAGACTTGAATGGGCACACTTGAAAGCCCTGCATTGAATCCTTGTTCCTCTTTGTCATCCCCTCTCTCCCTCCAAGTTGCACAGGATCGGATCTTCCCTCTCACTCCATTTCAGCCTCACCAGAACCCTGCAAGGTAGTTTCTACTGAGTGACTTGGCTTCAGGGTCTACCCGGTGAGCCACATCGCCTAAGCAGGAATTCCTCCTCGGATGCTCTCACCATTGCACCACACTGTCTCTTTGAGTGCTGTGGTTCGAGATGGATGCTGATGTAGTGGAAAGGATTTGGACGGGAGCTGCGGGGAGAGCTCAGCCTGTTCTCCAATAGCAAGATGAAAGAGGGAAGAGATGGCTGGAGGTGGGGGGAGAGATTTTGCTCGTTCTCGGGTATTTCTGAAGACGCAGGGCCCAATCCTATCCAGTTTTCCAGTGCTGTTCCAATGGGGCAGGCACTGCATCTTATGATGGGGCAGCGGTCGCAGAGGCCTCCTCAAGGTAAGGGAATATTTGCTCCCTTACCTTGGGGCTGCATTGTGGCTGCACCAGTGCTGGAAAGTTGTCTAGGATTGGGCCCGCAGTGGGGTGAGAAGAGGGCAAGAGTTGAGCAGTGGGGTGGATAGAGGGCTGGCTCTTGACTAGAGAGCACAGGGTGCTCTCATAGCCTGGTCTAAGGTGGCCCAGGGTGGCCTCATAGCCTGGCCCAGGGTTACAAATTAGGAACAAATCAGCTTATCTTCTTTAACAAACATCCCCTGATCTGGATTGCAACCCCCCCTTTTTTTTTTTGCAGTGTCATCTCTGGCTTGGAGAGGATGGTGTCTGGGGCAAAAGCCCTGGGAAGGCTCCCCTGTGAACCCCCCCATATTTTGGAAAGTGCACACACACACCAGCTTGCCCCTGGCTTGCTGGATATCAATGGAGAGGAGTGTCAGCATTTTGAACCCTTACTGCCTGGCAGTAAGTGGCTGGTATGGGGGTGGGCCCTTGTGTGGCTAGGAGCCACCAGAACAAGCAGTTTTCACCCTGTGTGCCATGGCACACTGGTGTGCCCCGAGAGGTCTGCAGGTGTGCCGCAGGAATTGGGAGCACAAATGAAAATAGCTGAAAATCTCTTCTGCCGATGTTTTTAGGCAACTGGATGTCGTTGGAGGAAGAGGGACAGTCCAGTGGCGTAGCTGGAGGGGGGGAGGTGCACTGGGGCTGGCAGGGAGGTGGGCGAGCGACCCCTCCCTTCTGAGCCAAACAGGGGCGGGGGGAGAGGAAGAAAGCCGTACGGCTCTGTTTTGCCTCCCTGCTGGGAATGGCTCCGAAGGGAGGGGCCGCTTGCCTGCCCTGCTATCCCACCCCCCCACCAGCTATGCCACTGGGACAGTCAATTCAGAACCTGGAAGAGTCTCCCGGAAGCTGAAAGTGACATCACAAGAGGTGACGACCATAGAAGAGATCCTAGAGGCCAGCGTGCCGTGAGATGTTGAGAACCTCTGCGTTCGAATGTCCCCTCCTTGACAATACCTGTTAAACCGTCCCGTCCCTCCATAAGTGCTGTTTTGCCCCCTCCTCCAAAACTTTCACCGGTGCCAACATAAGCCTTTTTTAGTTGCTGCGTCAACGGCGCACACTGGAGGGGACTCGATCCAGCAGCAGTAGGGTTAAAGGCTCTCCCCCTACACAGTCCCAATCCAGGCCACCCCCCCCCCCCATTGCACCATTTGCACAAGAGAAAGCAAGTGTGAGCTGAATCTGGCCCCGGGAAGGTTTATTATCTGCTGCCATAAATATCTGCGACAGGCAAGGTGGGATTGAAGTATCGGTAATTAAATCAGGAACGAAAACGCTGAAATTTTTCTTGGCTGGCTGCGGGCTCCATCTTGCTGGTCCGTCTTTCTCGACATCCTCTTGTCGTTGATCTGGTATTTGGCCGCGTCCTTTGAGTTTTATTGGAGAAACGTTTTATCCCTTGACTTTTTTTTTTTTTTTAAGCAAGAAGTTGGGCGGGTTGAATGTACGCGGGATGCCAGTTTAGATGCCTGCGGCCAGCTTTCCCAGCAGTTCCTTGGCCGCGGCCAGTTTGGAACTCAGCAGTGCCCAGCTGGGTAGCTGCATAGTTGAACGCTTTGCAACGATGCCCAGAGAGGCCAAGGAGAGAGAACATTTGTCCCTTTCAGTGTGCCTGGAAAGCTGCCGGAAGAGGGCAAGCATCGCAAACTGAAATGAGTCGAGGAACGAGCCGGGGGTGGGATGTGCAGATTTGTGTTGCACGTATATAAAGCCCTTTGCTCATTCTATTATGGTCAAATGCCCTCGGGTGCCACGCTTGCGTACCTTCCTCACCCCTGTCTGGAGACCTTTGAAGGATTGAGAAACCCAGTTTCTGGCTAAAAACTGGAAGTGATATTTCAAGGTCCTTGGAAGCCCTTTTGAGGGCCAGGGAGGCAAAAAAATCAGATGTTTTAAGGACTTCTGGAGGCCACAGGAGGCCTTGGGAGAGCCGGAAGAGGCCATGCACTCAGACCTCCAAATGCGACAGGGTGGCTAGATTCTCTTCTGGGGGGGGGGGCCATTCTGTGGTCCTTGCTTTGGACAGCACAAGGTTGCCAGCGCTTGGGAACCACGAATAACCGAATACCAGATCCATGGTTAACGGGGGACACCTGTATTACCTTTTTTTGGAACTGGCTAAAATATTGCCATGAGAGTTTCTCTTTCTGAAAAGTACCGGATGTGTTTGGTGACCTGGAACTTGGGCTGTGATTTGGGGATAGAGCCACCTGCTTTTACATATGGAAGGTTCTGGTTTTGAGTCCTGACACCATCTTCAGGTATGGCGGGGAAAGACCTTTATTGGAGACTCTGGAGCACTGCTTCCAACCTGCGCAGGCCCTAGTGAGCTAGGAGGGCTTATGGTTAGACTTGCTTAATGTTCCGTTCGGTAGCAGGACTTGCAAACTCTGCTTCCTGGAACCTGATACGGTGGTTCATATTCTATGTCATTGTCCTGCTCTTCGAACACTTCGTGATACCTTTTTTAGATCCAATTTTGTCCGCCCTCTCTGGTCCACCCGATGATTCCTTGCATTTCCTTTTGGAAGATAATTCTGTGGCTACCACTGATTTGGTTGCCGGCTATTTGTTAGCCGTTACAAGGAAAATATCCTCATGCGTTCCATCAACTTGAATTTTATGTTGTGATCTGAACCTTGTTGAATAGATTGTATCTGTGCCCTGGTTAATATTTGTTTTAATGCCAAATAAGGTTCTCGAAATCGAATCGGTTAGACTTGGCCAGGGGGTCCCCTGTCTGCCTAACTTGTGGGCACTGCTTAAAAACGGTTTAGTTTTTGATTCCATCCCACCAGAGCAATTAGGAATTGTTGGGACTTCCTTCTGAAGACATGGGCGTAGATCTGAGGGTCAGCCCAAGATCTCCTGATGCCTGACTCTGCCTGCCAAAATGCTGCCCTCCTCCCCAATAGTGTGCCAGCCTCTGCTCTTTCCATTCTTCAATGCTCCATCTCAGTACTTGCCTCCCCTCCACACTTCTTCTCTGTTTCCCTCTTCCTTTTCCAATTCAGGGAGTGGAGGGGAGGAGCGGTTGAGGCAAGAGGGCTGACAGAGATGGGCACCCCTCCACCAATCTGCTTCCAGCTTCAGTTGGTCTCTTGGATGGGCCAGCCTGGATAGATCTGCGCTGCTGGCTGCTCACATTTTAAAATCTGTACAGGAAGGAGCGGAAAAGCACCGGAGTCTTTTTGAAAGTAAACAGACATCTGAATCAGGCAAAGTGGATGGAATGAACTCAAGTTGGCAGCCAGAGGGGAGATTTTGTGGCCTCTTGGAAATAAATTAATAGCAGTTGCCTTGTGGGGGAGCATCTTAGATTAAAGGATTTGTGTTGGCAACCTTCAGTCTCGAAAGACTCTGGTATCGCGCTCTGGATGGTGGTTCTGGAACAGCGTCTAGCGTGGCTGAAAAAGCCGATTCGGGAGTGACAAACCCTTCCACACCGGGAGCAAGTGCAGTCTGTCCCTGGTCTGTCTCCCTGGCTGTGGGCCTTCTTTCTTTGCCTCTTTGCCTCGGTCTGTTGGCCAAGTGTCTCTTCAAACTGGGAAAGGCCATGCTGCACAGCCTGCCTCCAAGCGGGCCGCTCAGAGGCCAGGGTTTCCCACCCGTTGAGGTCCACTCCTAAGGCCTTCAGATCCCTCTTGCAGATGTCCTTGTATCGCAGCTGTGGTCTACCTGTAGGGCGCTTTCCTTGCACGAGTTGTCCATAGAGGAGATCCTTTGGGATTCGGCCATCATCCATTCTCACGATCTTCCGAAGGAGAGTAACTTTTGTATTGCATCAAACCGAGTGACTCCTGATATTGATCCCTAGGCTTGCTGTAATCCAGTTTGGAGCCCCGGATCCCTGGACTTCTGTAAGCCAAAAGAAAGTGGAGAGTTGAATGTGGTCTTCATAGGATCATAGAGTTGGAAGTGACCTGCAAGATAATCTAGTCCAACCCTCTGCCTGGAGCAGGAAATCCTCCTAGAGCACCTCCAGCATCTCCAGATCTCCCATCAAACCCCTGCTTGAAGATCTCCTGTGAGGGAGAATCCACCACCTTCCTTGGCTATCTGTTCCAGTGTCAAATGGCCGTGACCGTCTAGAATGTCTTCCTGAGGTCCAACTGGAATCTCCTCTCTTGCGGTTTTGTACCCAATGGGTCTAGTTCTTCGCTCCGTTGAGGACAAATTTATTCCTTGGACCATCGGTCCATCCTTCAGCTACTTGAAAAGCATGATCATATCCCCTCTCAGCCTTCTGTTCTCGGGGTCGAACGTACCAAGTCCCCGAATTCTCCAGCCCTCTGATCCACCTCTGAATGGTGGTTCTGGAACAGTGTCTAGTGTGGCTGAAAAGGCCGATTTGGGAGTGACAATCCCTTCCACACTGGGAGCAAGTGCAGTCTGTCCCTGGTCTGTCTCCCTGACTATGGGCCTTCCTTCTTTGCCTCTTAGCCTCAGACTGTTGGCCAAGTGTCTCTTCAAACTGGGAAAGGCCATGCTAAGCAGCCTGCCTCCAAGCGGGCCGCTCAGAGGCCAGGGTTTCCCACCTGTTGAGGTCCACCCATAAGGCCTTCAGATCCCTCTTGCAGATGTCCTTGTATCACGGCTGTGGTCTACCTGTAGGGCGCTTTCCTTGCACGAGTTCTCCATAGAGGAGATCCTTTGGGATCCGGCCATTATCCATTCTCACGACATGACCGAGCCAACGCAGGTGTCTCTGTTTCAGCAGTGCATACTTGCTGGGGATTCCAGCACGTTCCAGGACTGTGTTGTTTGGAACTTTGTCCTGCCAGGTGATGCCGAGAATGCGTCGGAGGCAGCGCATGTGGACAGTGTTCAGTTTCCTCTCCTGTTATGAGCGAACAGGAGAACCTCTCCTATGGTTCTCCTAATGCAGGCTAAAAATGTGCTGGCTTTCTTTGCAACTGCATCACACTGCTGACTCGTTTTCCTCTTGTGATCCACTGCGACTCCAAGATACCTCTCGCGTGTTGGGATGCCAAGCCAGGTATCTCCCATTCTATACCGGCATCTCCGGTTATTGATGCCTAAGTGCAGAACCTTCATTTGTCCCTCTTGAACTTCATCTTAACCATTTCAGCCCAGTACTCCATTCTACCAGGGTCTTCCCAATGGCTTCTACAGCCATCGGTTGTGTCGCTTCACCTCCCAGCTTGGTGTCATCCCCAAATTTGAGAAGACCCCCTTTATCCAGGTCATCGTTGGAAGTAATCTTTGCCCAATGAACAAGAGGGCTTCCTGCCTCCTTAAAACAAGCAACAGCAGCAGCTCAGATCCGTCAGTGCCCACCTTGCCAAAATTTTCATGACCGGTTTCACATCTAGGGAGGGAAGACATCTATTTAGGGGGGCCTGTCCACTCAGTAGCGATCACAGTTGTGGCACCTGCCAGATTTGCTTGGCAACTTAGAGAGAGCCAGCTCAGAAGAAACAAGAGGGTTAGATCTACCAATAGTGGCTAATGTTGTCAGTCACGCCCGTGAATGAACGAGCGTTGGAAAGCAGAGAAAAGTTAGTTGTAGGCTGCCTTTGTCTTGATGGGCAAAACTTCAAACCGTCTTTGTGGCGTGGGCTCTGTGTGTGAATGCCCAAACTCCTCCGTCTAGGCCAGGGGTGTCCAAAGTTTTTGGCAGGAGGGCCACATCAGCTCTCTGAAACTGTGTCGGGGGCTAGGGGAAAAAAAAAAAAGAATTAATTTACATTTCAAATTTGAATAAATTTACATAAATGAATATTTTCGAGATGGAACTTATATGAATGAATGAAGGTCTTGCAATAACTCAAGGCCTATAAAAGGCCTTGCACAAAGCAAGGCTGGCCTTTCCTTTGCTGCCGCTACTGCATCACAGACGTGAAACAGCAAGCAGTGGAGGGAGCCGTCATCCCACAGCTCACGCGAGAGGTCAAACAGTCGCCTTCACATTGAGATCAGTTGCTTCAGGCCAGAGCGGGCTCCAACAAATCTTCAGAGGGCCAGAGGCTCATTGGAGACTTGGGGCTCCCTGAGGGCTGCATTGAGAGGCCTTGAGGGCCGCAAGTGGCCCCAGGGCCGGGGTTTTGGGCACCCCTGGTCTAGACTACTGTTAAACAATATTTATGTAAGAATGTCCTAGGTGGGAGCATGTCGTATCCTTGGTTTCATTTGAACATGAATGATCTTGTTCCAGAGTTTAGGGGTGAACGATCCCCCAAATGTTCCTTGGAAAAAGGAAAAAAAACTGTCCTGCTCGGCACCAATGACTTGATTTTTGTTGTGCAAAGCTAAGGGTTGGGGAGGTTGCAAAAAAACCAGCCTTGTTAACTTTGGGAGGGGCCTTTTCCTGTTTCTGTATGAGTGTGGATGTTTGTCCTGGATTTGGCTGTGGGGTGTGCGATTGTTGGCTTCCCCTCCCCTGCAGGGCGCCTTGATGTGTTTTCAGAGGCCAACAGGGTGATGGTTGTGGGCTAGGTGCCCACACTAATAGGGCCGGGTGCCCGCATTAATAGGGCGATACACACGGAGGGGGAGGTACGGTGGTAGGAGAATGGGAAGATTCAGGAGAAGGCATGGAAGGGATATAAACTGGGCTGGTCACATCTGCAACCATTGGGGTCCGGGATGCTTTTACTGCATCCTTGTATCCTGTTGCAGATGCTCTGCACCACGTTGGTCAATGACAAGGCGCAGTCATCCAGGATTTAATTCTGAGCCAGCAGGTTGATCTGGCCTGTTTCGTAGGAACTTGGTTGAATGTTCCGGGAGGGGTAAATCTTGCCCAATTGTGCCAGTGACCCAGGAGCCCAGGGCTGTCAAGCTGGCCGGATGTGGCCCCTGGAGGCAACTTACCTGGCCCCTGTTATAACTGGGCTCTGACAGAGCTGCCCTTTCAGCAGCACAGCTTCTGCCGTTGCGCCGGGAAGGGGAGGCGGAAGCAGGGATTGCTACAGGGGAAGGGGCAAGCCAAGAGGGGTGAGAGAGGGAGAAGCTTGCCAAGGTGCAGAGCAAGCCCAATTCACTTGGGTTGCCCTTTCAGCAGCGCCACTTCGGCTGAAGGGTCGCTTTGCAGACCTTTGGGCTGCTGATGCCTCGGCAAAAGTGACGCTGCTGAAAAGTCGGCCAGTGTGATAATTGGGCTCTCCCATATCCTGAAAATGCAATTAAGATTTCCGCATTTTCTCTTCCGTCATCTGCATCCAGTGAGTTCTCTGTGAGAACAAAGTGCTTCTTTCTGGCCATCCTCTGCTTTAATGACATCATTTCCTGCTGAATGATGTCACGTCTGGCCCTCAGCAGGCACTATGAATGGTGTTTGGCCTGCTATATG
The DNA here is from genome assembly GCF_035046505.1 of Tiliqua scincoides. Taxonomy (NCBI): domain Eukaryota; kingdom Metazoa; phylum Chordata; class Lepidosauria; order Squamata; family Scincidae; genus Tiliqua; species Tiliqua scincoides. The sequence goes on from NC_089836.1 coordinate 627,443, forward strand.
AAACGAGTTGGACACCCTTGCGCTAGCCCGTCCCTCTCTTCACACTGCCTCTTCTTTTCCTAATCCAGGGTGTGCTTGTACTCTTCTGGGCAAGAGCATGTATCAGTTAACACAGGGCTGTCCAAAGTTTTTGGCAGGAGGGCCACATTGTCTCTCTGACACTGTGTTGGGGGCCGGGAAAAAGAATGAATTTACATTTCAAATTTGAATAAATTTACATATGTTTACATAAATGTATATATTTATGAACTTATAAATTTATAAGATGAACTTATATGAATGAATGAAGGTCTTGCAATAGCTCAAGGCCTATAAAAGGCCTTGCACAAAGCAAGGCTGGCCTTTCTTTTGCTGCTGCTACTGCATCACAGACATGAAACAACAAGCAGTGGAGGGAGCCGTCATCCCACAGCTCACGCGAGAGGTCAAACAGTTGCCCTCACACTGAGAGCAGTTGCATCGGGCCAGTGTGGGCTCCAACAAATCACTGGAGGGCCAGAGGCTCATTGGAGACTGGGAGCTCCCTGAGGGCTGCATTGAGAGGCATTGAGGGCCACAAGTGGCCCCAGGGCCGGGCTTTGGGCACCCCTGACTTAGCACATTAGTCTTGGGTGCCAGAAGTCCTGGGGCCAGCCCTGGATATAGACCGGAGTAGGGTCCCTCTGATCATGGCTTTGGGGCACATGGCAGTTCAGTGGTACATGTGGTGAGACCACGTTCAGTTGCCTTTGCTAAAGAGCAGAATGGTTGGTCCCTAATGGTGGTCAGATCCCTGAGACTGTTGATGAGATCCCCCTCTTCTTAGAATTCACCTGGCTAAAAATGATTCCCAAATGTGCTGAAATCCAGAGGCCTTGGAGCGATCCTGTAGCACCTGAGACTGTACCAGTGTGGAGATGTTGTTTTTTTTCCGGGGGGTGGGGGAGGATTCCAAAGGGACTCTCTGAGGGAGGGGCATGCAGTCAGGTGAGGCAGGGCCTCCCTCCGCTGTCCTGCTGTAATGAAAATAGCATCAGGGCCTCATGTGCCTCTATTGTAAATAGTCTCGCATAGAGGGAGAAACTAGAGCTCACAGCAATGTCAGCGTCACCTCCCCGTGATCGTAGATGTGTGCCACCCAGTTCCTTGGTGGTTGTGTGATCCCAGGGGAGGCAGAGTTGTCACTGCCTCCAGCCCAGTTCTCCCTGAGAGACTAGAGCAGTGGCTGATGAGAGCTCAGCGGTTGTGGACTGAACAGTTGTGTTGAAGAACAGCTTTCCACCGGGGGATGCTTGGCCTGCGAGGGCCGTGCTGGGTGACGTGGACCATGTGACGTGGACCCAATTGTCCACGGAAGCTTCCGTGACCATAAAATATGTTTCTCTTTAAAAAGCCACAGGGTGCTTGGTTGTTTTGGCTTGTGACAATCCAAGGCTGTGTCTTTTCTGCAGCCAACAGCTGATAAATTTAGAATTGGGGGGGCAGGCAAGGAAAATAGAAAACTGAGGGATATTTTCATTTGGCATCACCGGTTCAAATTTTCCGGAGGAATAATTTTTTTACACTGTTCTATAATTATGATGTAATTCAATTACAGTAAAAAATGTCAAGACATAACCAGTGTGAACGAGCTACTGGCTTTTTCGGTTGGGAATTAAAATTGTCGCGGTTCTCTTTAAAACCTGCAGTGTGGTGTGAAGGTGTCTGTTGCGATGTGGCGTTGTGTGCATTTGACAAGACTGGCGTCGAGGGCACGGGGCATGGGGGGAGCTTGGGCGTGGGGCCCAGTTGGGTGCAATTTTTCCAAGTGGCTTAAAGCTGACCCTGTTTGGGGGAGTTTGTGAATTGACAAAATGATGACCGTTTCGCAGTGGTCATGTTTATTTGTTGTGTGTTGGGGGGTGGCCTGCTTCATTTTCTCCCTTATCAATGTCCTATTTTTAAGTGTGCGTTTTGCTATTTCAATTGTGTTCTCCGAAAAGCAGAAGAGCGAACCGTTTAATGCCACAAAGCTCTCACGGGCCAACAGAAGTGTTCGTTCTCATGCATTTTGTAGGTCTGCCCTGCGCATTTGTGCGTTGTGTTCCTTTGTAACCAAAAGTTTTACTTTTTTCCTTCTCCTTCCCCCCCCCTTCCTCCTCTCCTCAGGGCTTTCCTGGAGATTTTGGGGAACGAGGACCTCCAGGGATCGATGGCAACCCGGTAAGTTGGCAACGGTCTCTTCCGATTTCACGCCTCTCTCCGGGAGGACGCCTGTCTGTCTGTCACGCTGGCCGCTGGGAAGTGGCCTCTGCTCTCCCTCTGTTTTAAGTTCCCTCTTGAATCGGTTCCCATCTTTCGTACAAAGTGCTAAATGCTTCAGTCAAACATCTAACAAGCCAGGGGTCGGCGCGGAGTCACTCACGTCCCTTCTTCTCGCGGTCACTTCTCTGTCCCTCTGTTGTCTGGCCTTGCTTGCTGGGGAAACAAAGACTCTAAATGAAAGGAAACAGAGTGTGACACCCCGCCCCCATATCCGTGGGTCCGGCATGGATCCTGGTTTGCTCGTCAAAACGGTAGTGGCTGGGATTCCCGTATCCATGGAGGGTTCTGGAACCTTTTAATCCTCATGGATTAAAAAGCCCAACTGCAGTCACCTGTGTTTTAAAAGGTAGAGCTGCTTGCCATTTGAAGACTCCCCCCTCCCCACTCCTGTTCGGCTTGTGGAAGTGACTTCGAAAGGAGAAGCTGAGCTATTCTGTGGCTACCACAATGATGGTCAGTCTTTTAGCAAATCAACAACTGGCGGAGTGAAAAAAAAAACAACAACAGAAGAGAGGCAACTCTTCCTGCTGCCTCCCCAGAGCTTGCTGATGCAGGCGCCCTGCTATTTTTTGATTGGCTAGCCAGCTGCCCTGCTTTTTTTAAATTGGAAGACACCCATGATTCCAGCCTAACCTGATGCTGGTATCAGTCGTGGACAGCCGTCGGGTACGTCCGGTGTCATGACCTGCTGTCCATGGGAGGGGATGCTGATGGGTTCGTCTTTGAAGGGGCCAGAGGGCTCTTGGTCATTTTGTCTTTGGAATTGTGGATTTCATCCTGCGAGGACAGGAGAGTGCCCAGTGCCACACATTTCCAACCTGGCCCAGTGAGCGGAGCTCTCATGCAGCCCACCCGCCTGTGTGTCCCATTGGGCCAAAATTGTCTCCCCAGAAACAGTTGGCGGTCTACCCAGAGCGGTTTACTTTCACGTGCTGCACTTTGCAAGGGTGCCATCAACCCAGCCTGGCTGCCATTTACGTGAAAGTAAACCGCTCTGGGTAGACCGCCAACTGTTTCTGGGGAGACAATTTTGGCCCAATGGGACACACAGGCGGGTGGGCTGCATGAGAGCTCCGCTCACTGGGCCAGCCTCTGTATATACATCCCTTTGTGTCACGGACCCTGGTTCTGAATCTAGGGGCTTTGCAGGTCAGATGTCAGCGCTAGCACCCAGTGACGTAGCTAATGAAGGGCCAAGGGGTTAATTGCCTTGAGTACCTCGCCTTGAGGGGGTGTCAATGGGGTGCCTTTCAGAGGTCTTCTGAGGCCCAGGGAGCCCTCATGCAGCCTCCCTGGGCTTCAGAAGGCCTTGTAGAGGCCTTAGGAAGACACTTCTGGTTTTTAGGGTGTACGGGAGGCCCTGGGTGCAAGATGCTTTAGCTAAGCAACTGCCACTGTTGGGGTTGTGTTTGACGCCTGCCCTTGGCCCCCTCCCTCCTGCCCTGGACAGAGTTTGGCTCAGCCAATCTTCTGCTATCAACTGCCATTTCCCCCCCTCCCCAATATCCCACATTGGGGTGCTGGATTGGAACATGGCTGCTGCAGAAGGCGAAGGGTTTGTTGTCACCCTCCAAGGACAACCCTCCACCAATCTTAAGAGAGGAGGGGGTTGTCTTCAAAGTCAAGGCAGGCCCTGGCACGGTGTGCCACCCAATTCTGGATGTAGCCCTTCTGCCTGGCAAAGGGGTCACATGCGCCAACCACATCCAAAGACATTCTGGTGACGTTCCTTGGTCGGGGTTCTTACAAGCTCTGCTTCCTCAGGATGTTTGGGTCGTCTGACTACAATGAGCTTTGTTTTTATGCTGGCTGGCTGGGACCACTGCGTGTCTCATGCGACTGCAATGTTGTGCTGGAACAACACACTTTACATGATGGATGCCCGCTTTGGTGTAGGAGAATCCCCTTATATGAGCCTATGTTGCTTGACACCTCTGCTCATGTTCCCTTCTGCCAACTGCGCTGCCTTTTAGCAAATCAACAACTGACGGAGTGAAAAAAAAGAGCGGTGAGCCAGGAACCCTGGCATTGTCAATTTGCTTTAACCTTCAGGCCAAGCCCCTGAAATCTGAGGAGCTGGGCTCAGAACGAATTTGCCCCATCTAATCCTCTAATCAGCTGTTAATAATAGTTATGTACAGTATTTCTTGCCAAGTTCACGCTGTATAATCCTTACAAGCAGCCTGTTAGCACAAATTGGGACTTTTTATTCCCATTTCACAGCTGAGGAAGACTGAGGCCGGGAGGGCATGGCTTTGCCTAAGGCCACGGAGGCATTTCCCGGCAGGCGCAAGATCTGCACAAGGGAAACTTCTGATCCACAGCTCGGTTTCTTGGCTGCTGTGCCAGCACTAAACAATTCAGGTGTCCCTGGTATTCACGGATCTGGTATCCGCAGATTCAGTTATCTGCGGTTTTCTGTCCTGCCGTCCCCCACACACATTACCTTCCATTTTTGTCATTAGCAAGCTTGTTTCTTGCTCTTACAGTACAGGTGCTAGATCAGGAGAACCCCAAGCAGCTAGGCAACCAATAAACTGCATCTCTTGGTGCTTTAAAGAGCAAGGCTCCCTGCTTTATTTATAGGTTTGTTTGTTGTTTTTTTTAAACAGAAGAGAGGCAACTCTTCCTGCTGCCTCCCCAGAGCTTGCTGATGCAGGCGCCCTGCTGTTTTTTGATTGGCTAGCCAGCTGCCCTGCTTTTTTTAAATTGGAAGACACCCATGATTCCAGCCTAACCGGTTGGAGGCAAGTCTCCTTGCTGCCTCCCCAGCAACACAAGCTGACTGACAACACAAGCACTGTCTTTTTTATTATTGGGCAAACAGAGTTCACACTCCCTGCTGGCTTTTGTTGCAAAGGCGTCCCTGCCTGTTTTCTCCCTTGCTTGTTTTCTCCCACAGTAGCACATTCAAGCTTGTTGGCAACTCTCCGGGTACCCTCTGTGTTTGTGTGTGTGTGTGTGTATTGATTTAATGGATGGAGCAGAAAGGAGAAAAGGCAAAAGGGGCTTTTTCTTTTTAAACTTTTGGGGTCCTACAATAGGGTCATTGAACTGCTCATGCATTTAGCTCATGCGTGCCCTTCGGGGAGAAAGGCGAAGTATAAACCAAATAAAAATAAAAATTTATTTCTTTATTTAAGCCAGGCTTGCCTGCCCAGATTGCGCTGTCTCCTTAAACACGTTCCAGGCTGAGTTACTTGACATTCTTTCAGCTGGAGTTAGAACCTGGGATTTTGGCATGCAAAACATGCCCCCTCTATCACTCTACCACCTTCCCCCCCTCCTTCCCAAGCCTTGCAGGGAGATGTCGACATGGAGGGGTGTTCACACAAGCGACTAGAGGGGGTTCAGCCCCACAAGAGAGGCACATGTGGAAACCGGTTCTTGAACTCTGCAATTTTGGTGGAATCAAACTTTTTGGGGTAATTATCGTGCCGGACACTGCTTGAGGATGGAGCAAGCAGCTGCCCCGTGTAGCCAACTGCTGGATGTAGAAATGAGACTGTGGACTGACCCAGGCGACTGCCCTAGGCGACTGCCCTTACTGGACAGGAAGGGGGGGGGGGTCTCAGAGCTTCCTGTCTTGGCTGGACTTGTGCCGGAGTCACAGGGCCTCCTTGTCTCTGGGACTTATCTAGGACTCCTGGCTCAGAGGCCTGGCGTGTTCCTGGCCGAGGGTTGCCAACTCTCTGGCTGAAGCGATTCCTGGAGCTATTTTCTTTTCCCAATGTGATGTAATACTGAAAATTCCTGTTCAGACTTCCAGGACTATTTTCTGTCATCACCTGGAAGGCAAATGCCCGTTTTTGGAGACTTGACACTCTTTGGAGGTGCTGGAAACCTATCGGGACTTCCGGCTCGCGTCCCCGTCTTGGCTCCGGACTCTTGCGTCCTGGTTCCAACCTTTGACCTCTCACAGCTGCTCAGCCCCAGCATAGCATTTGCCTCTCTTGTTCACGGTCTCCAGAAAGTTGGTCGGTCTGTTGCCCGTTGCCTTCTGCCAAGTCAGTTTTGAAATGCCACCTTTGATAAAAACTGGATCCTGGTCCGAAAACTGGATTCAGATTGACAGAGTGCTTTCCTACCCCTCTGCAACCCCTTAATTCCCCATTTGGGGTTCATCTTCTTCATATTTTCCTTCTCTTTTTCTTTTTTGCCACTCGCCCAGCTGTTCTTTCTGGTGGTTTGCACGGCTCAAGAGCATGATTGCTTTGGAAAGCCACTCCGCGCATAGCCAATAGCTCTAATTATAGCTGCTGGTGTGAAAATAAAAGGGCTGAGTTCCACTCAGTGGCTTGGGTTGCAGCCCCGGAAGGCCAGAAGTGGCCACTTTAGCCTGCCCACAGTCCACGTAACCGAGGCAGGCCCCAAGTGACCTTAAGATGGTTTCCTTGCGTCCCCAGTGCAGTCCCTCACCAGATTGGTTTTTACAAGATTTTGTCAGTGGTTATGCACCAGCCGCCTCTATCTCTGGTGAGGTCAAGCCAGACAGAACCATGGCATAGTGGAAATGGAAAAGGTGCAAAAGAGAGCGACTAAGATGATTACGGGGCTGGGGCACCTTCCTTATGAGGAAAGGCTACGGCATTTGGGCCTCTTCAGCCTAGAAAAGAGACGCCTGAGGGGGGACATGACTGAAGCGTACAAAATTATGCATGGGATGGATAGGGAGATGCTCTTTACACTCTCACATAACACCAGAACCAGGGGACATCCACTAAAATGGAGTGTTGGGAGAGTTAGAACAGACAAGAGAAAATATTTCTTTACTCAGCGCGTGGTTGGTCTGCGGAACTCCTTGCCACAGGATGTGGTGACGGCGTCTAGCCTGGACGCCTTTAAAAGGGGATTGGACAAGTTTCTGGAGGAAAAATCCATTACGGGGTTACAAGCCATGATGTGTATGCGCAACCTCCTGATTTTAGAAATGGGCTATGTCAGAATGCCAGATGCAAGGGAGGGCACCAGGATGAGGTCTCTTGTGATCTGGTGTGCTCCCTGGGGCATTTGGTGGGCCGCTGTGAGATACAGGAAGCTGGACTAGATGGGCCTATGGCCTGATCCAGTGGGGCTGTTCTTATGTTTTTATGTTCTTATGGCATGTGGTCCCCATAATAAAGGGGGCCAAGGACCGCCTCTCATACTGGGATGCATTGCTTCCTTCCAAGGTGGGCAAAAGGTGCATCCTTCCTTCCAAGGTGTTTCCTTCCATTGCTTCCTTCCAAGGTGGGCAAAACCTCAGACCAGCAGCCAAATGTTCCCTGCAGATCACTGTTTTCCAGTGGTTAATTCTGGAACAAAAGCTCAGCTCACCAGCAGCTGTGACAGGCTCAGCCTCATGTGCTGGTGTGGCCCTTTGGCCCTCCTGTAGCATCTGAAAAGTGCACTCAGGCACCCTTGAGGAACGGCAGAGGAATGTGGGCACAGAGATGTCCTGTCCACTGAGGGCCTCAGAGAACCTCCAGCCATAAATTTAAATATCCAGTATACGTGGTGGGTCCTGGAATGGATCCCCCGTGGATCTTGTGAGGTCTCGTGGAGATCCGTGACGATGGCACCCAAATCTTGCAAGTTCCAAGATGGCATCTTGGATCCAGTGAGATTTCATATGATCCAAGATGGAAGTGCTCAACTGGGCCGGTAGGGGGGGTCCACTGTGGACTTCCTGTGGTGCCCCTGTGAGTGTACCGTGGTTCCACGGTGCACAATTAGGAAACCACTACGCTAGTTGGCCTTGCAAACAGGCTCAAGAATGTGAGGTAGCATCACTCAGCTGCTCCACAGGTATTTTCTTGATTTTTTTAAATTGTGTCTTGCCCTGATCTTGTGATTCGGGGTGGCTGGCAGAGTCTAAACAAACCACGATTAAGGTAAAGTATCACCACCATCCCTCGCAACAAGAGAGGGCAGCAAAATACAAACAAGACAACGCCAGCGGGCAGTGTCGGAGCCGATCTGCAAAGAACTGCGGAGAAAGATTGGGCTTTACCCAGCGTCAGAGAACTGGCAGCGAAGGGGGTGGCTGGAACTCCTGAGGCAGGGAGTTCCACAGGCACCATTCACCAAAGTCTTCCAGACAATCGGGAATGTCTCCAGTGTTAAGTGACCAGTCGCTTGTATCCCAAGGTCCTATCCTTGTGTTTGTCACGTTCTCGAGGTTTCCTTAGCTTTGCTCTAAAAGGTTTAATCCGGCAAGGATCTCGTAGGTCATGTTTTGGAAGTTCTGTGCCTGGGCTGTGGGAGAGACCGGCCCCCTGAGCTGCCCAGCCCAAAGGCCTTAATCCTTTTCTGCATGGCACTTAGCGCGCAGACTGGAAACAGGCGGCCGCGACTCATTTGAAGGAGGAGAAATTTGGCAAGGCCCAGACCACGAAGCCTCAGATGGACGGCATTCCAGCCAAATTCGTGGAACAGCGTTTGAATTTGCTGGGAGGAATGTGAACCAAAACCACAGCCGGGGGTCCAGGGTTTTGGTCCTTTCCCCCCTCCCCTTCTAGAAATGAGTGTGCACTCTGGGCTCTTAGTTCTTTCTTCCTCTGCCGCTGGATGTGGGTGGTTTCATGCTCTCTGTGTTCCCACATCTTGTGGGACCTCACGTGGGTCTCTCCCTCTTCAGTTAGCTTTGCCTGCGCCGCATATCAGAAAAAAATGTCCACGTGGCTCTGTTTCCTACCCCTCCAGTTGAGGAGAGTCTCCAGGTTTTGCGTGGCGCAACCTCCCACAGGCCGAATGACCTTTCTCACATAGCACAGGACTATCTGTGGCGATAGGCGAACCTCCAGGTTCAGCTGAATTTGGGATGCTGGAGAGGGCAAGTGGGCAAAGGGGCTGTAACTGTGGTTGGCAACTTTCAGTCTGGAAAGACTATGGTATAAGCCTACCGCACCCGGTATTCCCAGGCGGTCTCCCATCCAAGTACTAACCAGGCCTGATCCTGCTTAGCTTCCGAGATCATGGTATAAGCCTACAGCCCCCGGTATTCCCAGGCGGTCTCCCATCCAAGTACTAACCAGGCCTGACCCTGCTTAGCTTCCGAGATCATGGTAGACGCCTACAGCACCTGGTATTCCCAGGTGGTCTCCCATCCAAGTACTAACCAGGCCTGATCCTGCTTAGCTTCCGAGATCATGGTATAAGCCTACAGCCCCCGGTATTCCCAGGCGGTCTCCCATCCAAGTACTAACCAGGCCTGACCCTGCTTAGCTTCCGAGATCATGGTATAAGCCTACAGCACCCGGTATTCCCAGGCAGTCTCCCATCCAAGTACTAACCAGGCCTGACCCTGCTTAGCTTCTGAGATCAGCCAAGATCAGGCATGTGTAGGGCCCCTGGCCTAGGCGGCTGTAACTGTGGAGCCCTGCTTTCCTACCCCAGTAGCCTCCTTTTTCTGTGACAATGACGGTGGTCTAGAGATCTTGGGAAGGGCTGGGAACGACCCTGACCTGAACCCCTGGAGAGGTGCTGCCGGTCAGTGCCTGGAACTCTGGAGCGCTGCTGCCAGTCAGGGCAGGTGATACCAAACAGACTTGCTAAGAATATAAGACAGTTCCCTATACGGTAGGCCCTCCTTATCCATGAACTCTGCGTCAGCAGATTTGAAGATCTGCGGATACTGAGCTTGCAGCTGGAGCGCCTCAGGCCTAGATGTGGTCCTTCTGAGATGCAGAAGGACTTGTGCCTCCTCCTTGCACCTCAGAAGACCTCCCAGATGCTTCTGAAAGGCACTGCCATTTTGCCACTGTGTCCCTCCGCCAATTTGGTTATCCGTGAGATACAGTATCCATATTTGGCATGGGTGACACTAGGTTTTGCGTCAGCTGGTGTGGAAGGCCAGCACGACGCCCCCCGTGATGGACCTCCTCCCATGCAGTTGGTGGGGCAATGACCCGGGTGGTGGGTGTGGTGAAGTACCATTGCCCCGCCCCCACTGTTTTTTGGGGGGGCGATAACTTTTGATAGATTAGAGATATTTCAACGCTATTTTTGTCATTGCATTCTGTATGAAAGTACGCATCAAATGATATATAACATGATGGCATTATTTGAAAGTACCAAGGTTTTAAAAATTTTGGCCAGTAGTGGTGTCACCCCCCTTGTGCGAGTCACCCAGTGCGCCCCGCACCCCCTTAGCAACACCACTAGGTATTATTGGCTCCATTTTGCAGATAGGGAAGACTGAGGCAGACATGCTTTGCCTAGGTTCGAGGCAGAGGCGAGATTAGAACCTGGGATGCCCTAAATCTCAGCTTGGTCTCTGATGAGTCATTACGTGTCTGGGTCACAGGGACGGATGTTGAAAAATAGGGACCAGTCCTGGTCTTAGGAGATGTGGGGCCCAATTGCAAACATGTTTTGCAGGGCCCCAGGTTCACAGCCAAGGTCTTAGAGAGCGTTTATGACCGACTTGATATCTCTGTGGTAGAATGGAAGACCGTCAAACTGTGCGCTTAAAAAGTGTGTGTGAATTAATGGGGTGGACAGAGTAGATAGAGAGATGCTCTTTACACTCTCACATAACACCAGAACCAGGGGACATCCACTAAATTTGAATGTTGGGAGACTAGAAAATATGTCTTTACTCAGTGTGTGGTCGGTCTGTGGAACCCCGTGCCACAGGAAGTGGTGATGGCGTCTGGCCTGGACGCCTTTAAAAGGGGATTGGACAAGTTTCTGGAGGAAAAATCCATTATGGGGTACAAGCCATGATGCGTATGAGCAACCTCCTGATTTTAGAAATGGGCTATGTCAGAATGCCAGATGCAAGGGAGGGCACCAGGATGAGGTCTCTTGTGATCTGGTGTGCTCCCTGGGGCATTTGGTGGGCCGCTGTGAGATACAGGAAGCTGGACTAGATGGGCCTATGGCCTGATCCAGTGGGGCTGTTCTTATGTTCAGCTGACAAGGGAGGGCACCAGGATGCAGGTCTCTTGTTACCTTGTGTGCTCCCTGGGGCATTTGGTGGGCCGCTGTGAGATACAGGAAGCTGGACTAGATGGGCCTATGGCCTGATCCAGTGGGGCTGTTCTTATGTTCAGTTGACAAGGGAGGGCACCAGGATGAGGTCTCTTGTTATCTGGTGTGCTCCCTGGGGCATTTGGTGGGGCCGCTGTGAGATACAGGAAGCTGGACTAGATGGGCCTATGGCCTGATCCAGTGGGGCTGTTCTTACGTTCTTATGGCCGGTGTGGATCTAAGCAGATTTGAATGTAAAAGTGCACCCCTGTAAGCCCGCAAGTAGAGGACCTTAGAAAAGTCAAGAGTTATAAAAACACTTTCTTTAGCGACTGTGGCGTAAAAATAATAAATGAATAAAAAAGAAATGAATAAATGAACAAATAAATGAATAAAAAAATATTCATTTACTTTATTATTTTTATCCAAGTGCAGGGGGAGCCCTTCGGCACGGGGTCCAATTTGGAGCCATTGGACCGTTAACTGAAAGCCGGCACTAATAGGGACCGTCCTAGATAAGGAGGGACAATCACTGCAATGGCTTTGTGACTTTTCTGCTGGACAAAATGCTTCCTTTCTTCCTCTGCTCCTCCTCCTCCTCCCTGCGAGCTGCACACTGAAATCCTTCTTCTCTCCTGTCCCGGTCCTGGAAGGGGAAGACGGTCTCCTTCTCGCTCTGAACTGCAGGAGAAGAACAAGAAGCCTTCTGTCTGGCCCTCCTTCCGTAACAAGCTCCCCCGAAGATGGAAGTGGGAGATTGCCCGGCCCCCTTCCCCTCCAAGCCCGCACAACAGTGAGCTTCCTTTTGGTCGACAGCAGAGCTCGTAACTGTGTTGATCTTTCTTTCCTTTTAGGGAGACGTGGGAGCCCTGGGCCCTCCTGGAGTTCACGGGCTCATTGTAAGTACAGGAGAGGACGGCAGGGTTGTTATGCGCCGGGGGGCTGGGGGCTGGAGGCTGTTAACCTTTGCCAAGGCACCGGTGAAGTCTACGCAGGAACTTGGGTCTGGACCGGTTTGTCACATTTCAGCCGGGGTTGTGCCAGGAAAACAGAGTCTGCAAGTCTCTATGTTTCGGAATGGCCGAAACAGCCATGCAAGAGTTTCGGTTTGGGGCAGTGGGTAGCAGGCAAGCGGGCTGCAAAGGGTAGGGGTCTCTGCTGAGACCGGAGCTCATCCATTCTCTGCAACAAGGGTAATTTGCTGAGCGGTCTGTACAGGACCACCCGACTGCAAGCAGAGGCTTCGTTCTGGATTTGGAGCATGGAGCCCCAGTTTCACATCTGTCCTTGGCCTTGAAGCTCACTTGGTGACGTGGGGCCAGCCGCTCAATTTCTCTCATCCTAGTCTACCTTTCAGGGCTGTTGTGAAGATGAAGGAAGGGACAGGTTCACATTGCCACTCCACTGTGGAGCTTATTAAACAGCTTTATTTTTTCACATTTTTGTACCACCCTTCTCCAGGGAGCTCAGGGTTGGTGTTTCTCCCCTCCTTTTATCTTCATAACAACGCTGTGTGGTAAGGGAGGCTGAGAGATGATGACTGACCCAAGGAGACCCAGGGTGCTTTGTGGCTGAACAAGGATTTGAACCTGGATCTTGTCGGTCTAACTCCAGAACTGTGACACCGTCCTGGCTCTCAGACTGTCCCACACTGACTTTGGAGTGTTGGGAGAGTTAGAACAGACAGAAGAAAATATTTCTTTACTCAGCGTGTGGTTGGTCTGTGGAACCCCTTGCCACAGGATGTGGTGACAGCATCTGGCCTGGACACCTTTAAAAGCGGATTGGACAAGTTTCTGGAGGAAAAATCCATTACGGGTTACAAGCCGTGATGCGTATGTGCAACCTCCTGATTTTAGAAATGGGCTATGTCAGAATGCCAGATGCAAGGGAGGGCACCAGGATGAGGTCTCTTGTTATCTGGTGTGCTCCCTGGGGCATTTGATGGGCCGCTGTGAGATACAGGAAGCTGGACTAGATGGGCCTGTGGCCTGATCCAGTGGGGCTGTTCTTATGTTCTTATGATCAGTCCCTTGGTTTCTTTCAGCCTAATCTACCTCCCAGGAATAAGACAATCCAACAAGGAACCAGATAGGTTCCCCTTGGGAGAATCTGCAAGATACGTACATACATACATGGACCATTCCTTCCACCCATAAAGTTAACATGTCAGTGTTATAACTTAATTTTCTTCCTGATGTGCTTGCTTTTTCACTATTACACATGCATGCACACCCACAAGAGTGAATATATTTCACATACAGTTCACATTTCCATGTGAACACCTGAAATTGTGGGCCCCTGAAGTTGAACAACCCAGACCCGGGTCATTGAAGAGCTCTGCTGGGTCAGGCCAAAGGCCCATCTAGAGCAGTAGTATCCATTCCACTACCTCATCAAGTGGCATGCTTTAGACCGGGTCTCAAGGCTCCCATCCACCCATTCCACAGACCTAAGGTTGGCAAACTGAGGCAAGAGAAGTTTAGACTGCAGATGGTGGAGTTGTGTTTGTGAAGGTTTCCCCTAGTGAATCTGCACACCAGTCCCTCTCGCGTTGCAGGTAGTCAACGAGCCCATCGGAGGAAAGATTTAGCACCACTTAAGTGGTTTGCTTAAGGCAGGGCGTGTTTTTGCATGGAGGGGGGTTCAAGAATATGTCCCCCCCCCCAGTCTGAAGTGGAACAGCTCAAAATTCTGCCATCTTGGCCGCCCACCTCCCTCTGCATTGTGGGTGCATAATCTGTCAGCATCTGTGATAAATTTCTCTGGCTATGTATCCTTGATAGCCACAGATAGACCTCCCCTCCCTGAGGCATAGGGAAACCCGTCGTGGCACCCCTTGACTTGAATGCCTCTGGATACCTCCTCTTGATTCTGGGTATCCAGAGGACCAAGGGGGCCTGGTGATTTCCCTTCTGGCTCTCGGTTTTGCGTGTCCACAGCCAGCACGACCCATGAGAGGTAATCAGAGCTGCCGCCATTCATGGCCAGCTGAATGAAGCAAAGCCTTTCTTGCAAGAAGTCCTCTGACTGGGGCATGAAAAAGGGATCTGTTCTCGGGCAGCCGCAGCTCTGACGCTGATGGGGTGCCTGCAGCCTGAAACATTTGCCCAAAGCAGAAGCTCCTTGCTTGTTTACACAGTGTGTTGCTGGCTTCCTTCCCTGGACGAAGAGAAGAAGGACCATTCTTGATTGTGGGCTTTTAAATTCTGGTCCAAATCCTAGATTTGTGCCCGCACTTATAGGAAGGGCTGCATCTCGGTGGGGGGGGGGGGGAGAGCTGAGCATGCCTTTTGCAGACTGCAAAAGGGTGCTCAGTTAATAATGGTTGGCAACCTTCAGTCTTGAAAGACTACGGTATAAGCCTACAGCACCCGGTATTCCAGGGCGGTCTCCTATCCAAGTACTAACCAGGCCTGACCCTGCTTAGCTTCCGAGATCATGGTATAAGCCTACAGCACCCGGTATTCCCAGGCGGTCTCCCATCCAAGTACTAACGAGGCCTGACCCTGCTTAGCTTCCGAGATCATGGTATAAGCCTACAGCACCCGGTATTCCCAGGCGGTCTCCCATCCAAGTACTAACCAGGCCTGACCCTGCTTAGCTTCCGAGATCATGGTATAAGCCTACAGCACCCGGTATTCCCAGGCGGTCTCCCATCCAAGCTGGGAGACCCTCTAAGATGTAGGCTTGTTGTCTGCGGATGCTCAGAGCCCACTGTACTTCCTTGTGACTTGGGAAAATCATGTCATGTGGAATACAATGGGGATTATCCAAGGCATTTATCGCACGTGAAATGGATTCAACCAACACTGCAGTTTGATTTGGGTGAACTGGGAGTAGTTGTTATTTTTTCAGAATAAGTTTCTAGTCCTCTGGACTGTGGGAATTTTCCAACTGATGGCTATGCAGTTGAGGTCTGTTGGTGCAGTTAACAAGTTTTCCCAGGGCTTGTTCAGCTGTGCCCCTCACAAAACTTGACTTGTTCTGTCTCTCGTACCAGGGTGACATGGGTGCTGTCGGACCACTCGGTTTCCCCGGACCCAAAGGACTGAAGGTGAGTGGCTGCCGCTGTGGAAGGACTATAGTTTCAGGAGTGCAGAAGATCTGCTGGAAGTTCTTTCTTGTACAGAGAAGCGTTCTATCGCCTGAGCTGGAAATGATGGTTTATCACCCATCTTTTAATTTGTAAAATGTTGTGTGCCTGTAAGGCGCTGTGGGCCTTCAGCAGAGCTTAGGTACTGGACTTTCTGCCCCCAAGGCCTCTCTTAGGTGGACAGAACCTGATCGTCACTGCTCTGCAGCGCCCCCCTTTGAATGGTCAGAACTGGTACTGCTCCTCTTTTACCACAGGTTACCTGAGGAGCCAATAGGGACCTGCCTGGCTCTATTTAACACCTGCTCCCAGCACTTCCAGGAATCAGTCTGAGCAATTTGTCCCCAGTTACCTGCATGAACGCTCCTGCCTTGCCTGTCCTTGAATCCTGTCTGGCCATAAATGCCCTAACATCCTACCCTCTTTGGAGCGCTTGATCATTGTCTACCTGATCTTCAGCCCCATCTGGCTGCAGTGCAGTTTTCCCCCTCTCCTTCCACAGCCTGACGGGTGAAGCCAAGCCCAAGATCTTTCACTACTTTTCAAGCATTACCTAGAGAGTTTTGTCTGAGATCCAGCATTACCTGGGAGATTACCTGAGATCCAGCATTACCTGGGAGATTACCTGAGATCCAGCATTACCTGGGAGATTACCTGAGATCCAGCATTACCTGGGAACCCTGAGAGTTTTGTCTGGCATCCCAGACAAAAGAAAATACTTCTTTACCCAGTGTGTGATTAGTCCTGTGGAACTCCCTGCCACAGGTTATTGGCAATGGTATCTGGCCTAGATGCCTTTAAAAGGGGATTGGAGGAAATGTCCATTGCAGGTTACAAAGCCGTTGACGAGTGCGTGCCAAACCTCCCGGTTCTAGAATTCGGCTGTCTCTGAATTCCAGGTGCACAGGGAGGGCACCAGGATGCAGCTCTCTTGTTGTCTTGTGTGCCCCCTGAGGCATCTGTCTGGTGGGGCCACGGTGAGATGCAGAAAGCTGGACTAGATTGACCTGCTCCAACAGGGCTTTTCTGAGGTTCTTATCATTCACAAGATGTTCCCCTTGTGTCGGAGTTTCAGGAAGCAGCAGAAGCGGTGGTTGTGTGTGTGTGTGTGTGGACGTGGGGGTTAGTTCGTACCTAGATCTAAGGGTACCACGTCAGGATCTGGTGGTGTCATACAATGTGACCTCTGCAAAAGGGGGGGGGGGTGGAATCTGATGATGCCAGCAGGGAGGGGGCAGAGTTCAACAACGGACCTAAACTGGGCTAAGATGAACTTTTGCTGCCTGAGAAAACACTGGAGAAAGGTTCAAAGGAGGGGGGCGGAGCAATTGGCAGCCCTGCCCTAAGGTCAGGAGGGACTTCGGATCCCACAGGGTCAGAAATCCCATGCAATGGGGGAGCAGTGCCGGGTTCCTCTGGTCACCTTCTCGTCTCTTGTGTTCTAGGGGGCTGATGGGAAATCCTGGAGAGCATGGACTGAAAGGTGATCAGGTGATCTGCATATTCCCTTATTGCACTGTTGTTGTTTTTTCATGCAGCCCCCCCGCCACTCCTGGAGTCTGTTTTCCTTTGCCTAGCAGTGTGCCCCCTTTTCACTTCTTCCCTGCACCCCACTAGTCCTGCCCCTAAAACCCCATCCTCTTCCTTGCTTAACCCCATCCTCTTCCTCTCCGCATATAGATATGCCTGGCTCCACAATTTCCTGATCCACCTCTGCCTTTTGGGGCTCTAAAGGGAGGACGACGACATAGGCAGGGGATGGATAGAGATGGATTTAGGAAGTCCTTGACCCTTTTGCGCAACACCAGAACCAGGGGACATCCATTAAAATTGAGCTTAGAACAGACAAAAGGAATATTTCTTGACCCAGCTTGGCATTAATCTGTGGAACTTCTCGCCACTGGATGTGGCGATGGCGCCTGGCCTAGATGCCTTTAAAGGGGGATTGGACAGATCGATGTCCATCACAGGTGACAAACCATGAAGGGCACACACATTGTATTGGCAACCTTCAGTCTCGAAAGACTCTGGTATCGCGCTCTGAAAGGTGGTTCTGGCACAGCGTCTAGTGTGGCTGAAAAGGCCAATCGGGAGTGACAATCCCTTCCACACCGGAGCAAGTGCAGTCTGTCCCTGGTCTGTCTCCCTGATGCAACAGGATACAGGTATCTTGTTGTCTTGAGTATTCCCTGAGGCACCTGGTGGGACACTGCAGGATACAGGAAACTGGACTAGATGGGCCTCTGGTCTGATCCTGCAGGGCTTTTCTTATGTTCTTATGCCCCAAAGGCTAACTTCCTCAAGGCTAAATTTTGGGAGTGATTTAGCCTCGATAACTACCCTACTCGCATAAGAACCTAAGAATAGCCCCGCTGGATCAGGCCAAAGGTCTGTCTAGTCCAGCTTCCAGCACCTCACAATGATGGGTCTTCAGTTCTTAGAGTTACCCCAAATAAAATGATGAAATATCATCTGAATGTTTACAATTTAAGGTAGCCTGGCTCACCTCTAAATTTCTGGTGGCAAAAGGAAAAAATAGCTGGCCGTGGAGGGACTTATGTTTTATCTGGCTGACTCCAAAATGTGTGAGGGTCCGACATGGTCTGTCTGCTAACAACCACACCAACACCACCAAACACACCCAGGCCTTACTTGGAGTCTGTCCTGAAAAAGCAGTCTTGCGCGCCCTGCCTCGAGGTGCCAGATGTCACGTGAGGCGTTCCGCGATTGATTATCACGGAAATCGGTATCCGCGTGGAAGTCCTAGAATGCGATACTGAGGGCACACTGTACCATGAAATCGAAACAATACAAAATAAAAAGGAGGGAAGCTGTCTGCAAGATGGTATCCCGAGCCCAAAATGCTGTTTGAGTAGGAACAGCAGCCTGGCCAAAGAAGACTCCTGGTCCCCTGCCAGTCAACCACGACCGTTCAATAATAACTTGAATCAGATGGGAGCAGCTCACTGGACCCTAACTTGTTCCATCTGCTGCTTCTTGCTGACTTGCAAAGGTCTGGGCAGAGAATCGGGAGTTGAGGCGAGTTGAGGGCATCCCACATCCTGCTGCTGGACCCCCGACGCACACCGCTTCCCAGCAAGGCGCTGTTCTAAGAACGTAGCTTCAGAGCTGGTCTCTCTGCTGATTCGAGAACCTTTTCTCTTCTCCCTCCTTCTCAGCCCCCCCCCCCCCCCCCCCCCCCCCCCCCCCCCACGGCTACCCCGTGCCCTAGACCTCACCCCCCAGACCCCCCCCCCCCCCCCTTCCTTCCCCCCTCTCTGCCCTACCAGGCCGCCATTGGGCAGCATTCTGCCTGGGGATTGCACTCAGACACTATGGCGCCAATCCTGCCGTCACTTGGGCTGACACGTCCATTGCACCAGCCTGAAAGTGTCTCAAAGTGCATAAAGCACTTTAGTGCCCACTTTCCGGAGAGATATGTGGCGATTTAGTGCCAATTTCCATACCGACAAGAGCCCGGGGAGGAAGGGCGTCAGCCAAGTTCAGCTAACACAGGGTTGGGGGGTGAGTGTGTGTGGTGGGGAGGCAGGGAGGTGTTTCGAGGCAGGGGAGGGCAGGCGGGGAGCGGGAGGTAAGTGGTTATGCCGGATCCTGACCTCCATTCCCGGGCACAGATCTGAGCATACCCATTGTAATCTATGCAGTGTGACATGGCGTAAGTGGAAAAAGCTTCCCTTGCTTCAGGCTGTGCAGCTTTGGCCCCAAACTTGTGCTGGATGCAGCTGACACCATGCGCACTAGCCTGTCTGCTTGCAGCGCAAGTTAGGATTGCGCCTTACGTCGATGCGAGAGGAGCATCCAGGGCTTGTAACACGTGCAAGCTCTTTCATGGAAACGAGGCACTCTTTGGAAAACTTTCCCCCCACGATTTGTAGCTTGGACAGTGTACCCACTGGCTACAGCCCTACTGGGTAAGTCTAGGGGAATCTACCTAGGGAAGCGGTTCCCAAACGTAATGTGGTCACGGCGCCCTTCTCTCGAGGCAGCCTCTACTACCCGGTGCCTCCATCTTGGGGGTGGCGCGAGATCCAAGATGGCACTGCTTTGGAGAGCTAGGACGTTTGCCACAACACCCTCAGGCAATCTGTGGCAGTCCTCTGGTTTCTCTTCCCTAACCGGGTAGCCAGGAGGTTGTTAACATGAGCCCCTTATAGGGCAGAAAGGCCCCTAGAAGGAACAAACTTGACAAGCTAATGGTTACGCAAAGCAAGAGATTAAATGAGCTTCCCAAAGGAATGAATCTCAAAAAGAACGGGAGTCACTAGCACCAAAGGCCCAGGGCCTTTCTCCCCTATATCAAACATGTCACAGATCGTATAGGAAGACTGCTGCAGAAGGTCAATATCAGGACAATTTACAAATCAACAGCAAGATCCTGTGATCACCAAAAGATGAAAGAGTTCCAAGTTTACATGCAGGGGTGTATCAGATCCCAGGTTGCCTTGGGAAGTATACATTGGCGCTACAAAAAGGAGTTTGTGGAACTCTTTGCCACAGGAAGTAGTGATGGCGTCTTGCCTGGGTGCCTTTAAGAGGGGGTTGGACAAATTCCTGGAGGAAAAGTTCATTATGGGTTACAAGTAGGTGTGTGCAAGCTCTTGGTTTCAGAGGCAGTCTGCCTCTGATTGCCAGATGCAGGGGAGGGCACGGGACGTAGGTTGTGTCTGTTGTCTGGTGTGCTCCCTGGGGCATTTGGTGGGCTGCTGGAGATACAGGAAGCTGGACTAGATGGGCCTTTGGCCTGATCCAGCGGGGCTCTTCTTATGTCCTTATGTTCAGCTGACAGGTTTGGGCACCAGGATGCAGGTCTCTTGTGGTCTTGTGTGCTCCCTGGGGCATTTGGTGGGCCACTATGAGATGCAGGAAGCTGGACTAGATGGGCCTTTCTTTGGCCTGATCCAGCGGGGCTCTTCTTATGTCTTATGAGTATACAGACCTGAGTGAAGGAACATGAAAGACACTGTTGCTTACAACAGATTGAAAAATCAGCAGTTGCGGAACTCTCAGTGACAACAGGGCATAAAGTGGATTTTGAACACACTGAGTTTGTTGTCTAGTAGTATACATTACCATGCACATACGTGTAGAGAAATATATAAGCATCAAACAATCTGAATAGGAACGAAGAAATAATGAGAGTTAATAATGCAGGGCAACTAGCCCTGGAAAATGTTACTCAGAGAGTAAGGAGCCAGTAGGGCTAACAGCTGACAACCATGTTCCGTAATTCAATGGTCAG
The DNA here is from genome assembly GCF_035046505.1 of Tiliqua scincoides. Taxonomy (NCBI): domain Eukaryota; kingdom Metazoa; phylum Chordata; class Lepidosauria; order Squamata; family Scincidae; genus Tiliqua; species Tiliqua scincoides. Next base: position 648,037 of record NC_089836.1, read on the forward strand.
TCAGTTACAACCTGTATAAGACAAGCACCAAGTTCCAGTGCCTGAGGAAGACTCTGGTCTTTGAGGAAGCTCACCAAAGCTGTGGGCGAAATGTCTGGTTTTAGGTTTGAGTTTTTAGCTTCTTATTCCCGTCTGTTTAGTCTCTAGTTTAATCCTTAGTTATTTTAGCTTCAGAGTGTTTTTAAGTGTTATGTTTAATATTTAGAGTTTAGAGTTTTAGCTTTTTGGGTTGAGTTTCAGTTGTTGTTTTTAGTTTTCAGTAAAAGCTGAAACCTAGTTTTAGTACTTAGTTTTACTTAGGAACCTAGTCTAGTCCTTAGAAACTTAATCTAGTACTTAGAAACCTAGTTTTAGTATTAAACCTAGTTTTAGTGTAATGATAGTTAGGTTCTCTCCCCCACCCCCCCATCTTTTAGGATTGGTTGTGGCTGCAATCCTAACCACACTTTCCTGAGAGTAAGCCCCATTGAACAAAATAGGACTTACTTCAGAGTAGAAGTTAGTCCTATTAAGTTAGTCCTGGATAGGATTGTGCCCTTAGGCTCATTAGGTTAAAAAAGCTAGACCATGGCACCCAGCCCGGAAAAACTGTCAAGTTCAATATGGATCCCAGCCTTGGCACAGTGATTTTCAACCCTTTTCATCTCATGGCACGCCAACAAGGCACTAAAATTGTCAAGGCACACCATCAGTTTTTTTTTTTACAATTGACAAGGCACACCATGCTGTTGGTGCGGGGGCTCTCATCCCCCAGTGGCCCTATTAACAAATGATCCTCCCCCAAACTCTTGTGGCACACCTGCAGACCATCTGTGGCACACCAGTGTGCCATAGCACAGTGGTTGAAAATGGCTGCTTTAGCACGTTGATTGAGACGATTGATTGATTGTGTTTTTTTTGTGTTCTTTTGTGTTTGTGCTTTCTTCCTCTCCTGCCATCTCCTTTGAATTCCCCCCAAAAATATCAGAGGAGCCAGGAATAATTTTTTTTTTTTAAAGTCTTTTAAAAGGTTTCTGACAGGTGCAAGGCTTCAACGTATGTTTTATTCAGGGCGGTTTATTGGAGATTTTATGAGGGTGTTAAGTTGTAGTATACCCTGCGGGCCAAGGTTGGAGCGGCCTGGGAATCCAAATGAACAGCGTGAGTTGCCTGCAATGTAGTCTCTGTGTTTATATTTGGGGGGAATAAATAATTTTTAATGCTTTCCAAATGCCTTGCTCTTTTTGGGGGGGGAGGGAGGAGAAATGTGTCTTAAGTGTCCTGGTACCTAAGAAGTGCTTTCTTTTGGCACCGATCCCACCCACCAAGCAAGGCTCCAATGCCCTCCTCCCTCTAGGGTCTCCCCCACCTTCAGTGCTTTTGGGGCAAGGTTTATGTGCTTGCAAGTGTCTTTTTGAGGCAAGCTGTCTGAAATTGTTCTAGGAAGCTTCTCTGTTTGGGGGCCTGGAGTTGTGTATTTATCCACTGTGCCAAAGGCATGGAATCGTTGAGTTGAAAGGGGCCCGTGAGGTCATCTAGCTCAAACCCCGGCCTCTAGCAGGAAGTCCTCCCAGAGCAGGAGGATCTGCTCTGCTTGAAGGATCTCCAGTGAGGGAGAATCCATCACCTCCCTCTAGAACCTGTTCCATTTTTGATAACACCTGCCAATTGACTTTTCCTTCTAAGGCTGTTTGGGTATTGACCTCAGCTGAGAGTATCAACCAAGGGAAGTGGCCGAACCAGATCTCTCTCCTTTTACTCTGGAGAAACCCCAGGATGTCCACACAGCGCACTTCATTTGCAAATGCTCCAAGAATCCAAGTTTTTCTGGGGCTATACTGATTTCCTGGTTCACTTGCCCTATTTTTGCTTGTAGGGAATGCCGATTTAACATCGTAAAGAGGTTAGGAGGACATTAGAAACTCTTATCTGAATAGTGGGGCGGTTTAGACCAACCCAGAGAAAATGAATAAGCCTTTGAATGCACATCTACTACTCCACATTCCATGTATTCCACAATCAGAATGAGGTCCATTGGTTTGTGGTGTGTCATGTTCCACCCCTTTGTTTTTTAAATAAGCCATAGTGCTTATTCTAATGCAGCGGTTCCCAAACCGTGGGCCACTACTGGTTTTTTGGTGGGTTGTGTAGTCCGAGCAAGAACCCCCAATGAAAACACGGGTGATGGGAAGATCAGATACCTAACTGCCTCAAGCCCTGAGGCTGCAATCCTAACCTCACTTTGCTGGGAGTAAGTCTCATTGAACACAATAGGACTTACTTCTGAGTAGACCTGGTTAGGATTGTGCTCTCAGGCTGTTCAGAAATCAGCTGCTAATTACCCTGCAAAGAGTTCGGCTCCTGCAGTTTGCAAGGAGCTGAGCGCCTGCAGTTTGCAAGCTTGTGTAAATACAGAAAGATAAATGCTAGAGTGTCTCTTTTCTGGTTGTTATTACTTGTCAGTAAATAAATAAAAATATCTCTTTCTGTATATATATTTTTTGAAGTCTCATAATCCTAGGTGGGTCTTGACGGAGTGCCGTTTGAGAAAGTGGGCCATGGTGCTAAAAAGCTTGGGAACCACTGTTCTCATGGCATTGGGTTCAGTGTGACTCCACTAGGAAAATGAAATTGACATACTGGCCTAGAGCAGAGAACTTTTCAACCAAAGGGCCACATTCTGGCACAGGGTCGAGGGCTGGAAAATAAAATTTAAATAAATATATTAGAGATGGAACTTAGATGAATGAATAAATGAACGAATGGGCTCCAATGTCCAGGATGTCTCCAAGCACCAACACAGCCCAAGAAATAAAGCACAAACTTAAATGGACCCTCATTTCCCCACCCCATAAGTACAACTCCGGTTGTGTTTGGTCAACTGGACCAGAGCTCTCAGGGGATCAGAGGCTGACTGTGGGCCAGATAGAGGTTCACCGCGGGCCGCATCTGGCCCCCGGACTGGGGTTTGGAGTCCCCTGGTCTACAGGAATTTTCCAGTTAAGATTCTGAAGAACAATCCACTGGGCAAGACCTTCACAAACTCCCTTGAAATGAAGGTGGGCAGGTCCTTGGTGGTGGTGGATGCACTTGGGAAAAGCTTGCTAGTGATTGCCACACTCGGTTGACGGGAGGACCGCTTGCCTTACTCAGAAATCTGATTTCTGAGGCACCTGAGGGGGGACATGATTGAGACATACAAAATTATGCAGGGGATGGGCAGAGTGGATAGAGAGATGCTCTTTACACTCTCACATAACACCAGAACCAGGGGACAGCCACTAAAATTGAGTGTTGGGAGGGTTAGAACAGACAAAAGAAAATATTTCTTTACTCAGCGTGTGGTTGGTCTGTGGAACTCCTTGCCACAGGATGTGGTGATGGCGTCTGGCCTGGATGCCTTTAAAAGGGGATTGGACAAGTTTCTGGAGGAAAAATCCATTACGGGTTACAAGCCATGATGCGTATGTGCAACCTCCTGATTTTAGAAATGGGCTATGTCAGAATGCCAGATGCAAGGGAAGGCACCAGGATGAGGTCTCTTGTTATCTGGTGTGCTCCCTGGGGCATTTGGTGGGCCGCTGTGAGATACAGGAAGCTGGACTAGATGGGCCTATGGCCTGATCCAGTGGGGCTGTTCTTATGTTCTTAAACTACAATTCCCAAGAGGCCTTGCAGGTCTCTTGTTATCTGGTGTGCTCCCTGGGGCATTTGGTGGGCCGCTGTGAGATACAGGAAGCTGGACTAGATGGGCCTGTGGCCTGATCCAGTGGGGCTGTTCTTATGTTCTTATGATTGCTCTTCTACATTTTTCTTTGCCACCACTTTGGCTTTGAAAGAAGTCAGGCATGACCTTTTCTCTTTACAATGAATAATCTGCCCCTTTGCCTCTTTGCCTTTGACACAATGTCTGTTGTAACTCTCTTTGGTGATGTGCATTCAGGGTGATCAGGGACTTCCAGGTGTTCCAGGAGATGCCGGATTCCAAGGTGACAAGGTAACTGTATCCTGATTATTATTATTATTTTTTTGCCTCTCCTGTTTCTGTTTGCATAAATATTGATGCTTCCCCGTGGCCCGATTTTTCTTGGCAAGATGCTTGTGCTCTCCAAGCCTGCCTTCTTCAATTTAATGCTTGAATTTTTTTTCTGAATGGAACAAGGAGCCTCCTTCATTCCTGAGGTTGCTATATAAGTTACAGTGTTTCTCAAACTGTGGGTCGGGACCCACTAGGTGGGTCACGCACCAATTTCAGGTGGGTCCAAATTCATTTCAATATTTTATTTTTAATATATTGATGCTACCCTGGTATGTGACTGCATTTGGGGAAATGTGACAGACCTGTACTTTTAACAAGCTACTATATGTATATTCAGTGATAGTCAATGGGACTTACTCCTGGGTAAGCGTGAGTAGGATTGCAGCTTAGGATGGTTAAAAATGTTCCTGCTTGATGATGTCACTTCCGGTCATGACATCACTTCTGGTGGGTCCTGACAGATTCTCATTCTAAAAAGTGGGTCCTGGTACTTGAGGAGTGAGTACCACTGCTGTTGAGCGGTAACCTGATTGAAGCCACTTGCTTGATGATGTCACTTCTGGTCATGACATCACTTCTGGTGGGTCCTGACAGATTCTCATTCTCAAAAGTGGGTCCCGGTCTAAATGTGTGAGAACCACATGATATGCCTGGTCTCTGGTGACCTATCTGATGCCCCAGACAGATTCCTGATTATTTGGATAAATCCCTTGAGCTGCTGTATTGAGCCAGACCCTCGATCCATCCAGCTTGCTAGTTCTATTTTTTGTGCATCTCTTCCTTATGAGGAATATTATTCAGGGGATGGATAGAGTGGATAGAGGGCTGTTCTTTTCTCTCTCACACAACCCCAGAGCCAGGGGACAGCCACGAAAATTGAGTGTGTGGGAGAAGAGTTAGAACAGACAAAAGGAAATATTTCTTGACCCAGCATGTAGTTAAGTCTGTGGAACTCCTTGCCACAGGATGTGGTGGTAGCATCTGGCCTAAAGGTGATTGGACAAATTTCTGGAGGAAAAGTCCATCACAGGTGATGGGTATACACAACCTCCTGGTTTGAGCAGTAGGCTGTCTCTGAATGCTGGATGTAAGAGAGGGCACCCGGATGCGGGTAGCTTGTAGTTTTGTGTGCGCCCTGGGCTTCTGGTGGGCCACCGTGAGATACAGGAAGCTGGACTGGATGGGCCTCTGGCTTGATCCAGCAGGGCTCTTCTTATGTTCTTATGCTCCCTGGGGCATTTGGTGGGCCACTGTGAGATACAGGAAGCTGGACTAGATAGGCCTTTGGCCTGATCCAGTGGGGCTCTTCTTATGAGCTTATGTTCAGCTGACAAGTTTGGGCACCAGGATGCAGGTCTCTTGTGGTCTTGTGTGCTCCCTGGGGCATTTGGTGGGCCGCTGTGAGATACAGGAAGCTGGACTAGATGGGCCTTTGGCCTGATCCAGTGGGGCTCTTCTTATGAGCTTACGTTCAGCTGACAAGTTTGGGCACCAGGATGCAGGTCTCTTGTGGTCGTGTGTGCTCCCTGGGGCATTTGGTGGGCCACTGTGAGATACAGGAAGCTGGACTAGATGGGCCTTTGGCCTGATCCAGTGGGCTCTTCTTATGTTCTTAGTCTGTCATTTGCAGTCACCAAGCCACCAAAATCCATCTTCTGATGGGATACCTGATGGGACGCAGCTGCTGCCTCTTTGCCCCTTTCCTTCATATTTCCTGGTTGCTCTGAGAGCAAAGGGGAGGGGGAGTGTTTTGATCTTGGGCTATTTAGGCTTGTCCCACCACGTGTTTCCATCTGCTGGTCACAGACCCAGTGTCAGGGCTCTTCCTGCTTCCCACCCCACGCAACAGAACCACGCTGGGCTATAATTGAACATTGGAAGCTGCTTCCTACTGAGTCAGACACTTGGCACCTCTGTATCAATACTGTTGGCACTGACCAGCAGCAGCAAAAGCCCAGGGTTTCAGGAACATCTCTTGCTTGTGGGCTTTGCAGGAGGAGCTGGTTGGCTGCCACAGAGAAACATGATGCTGGACTAGATGGGCCTGATCCAGCAGGGATCTCCGTAGTTACATAAAACATGTGCCTCTTTTTTCAGGGCAGCCACGGTTTGCCTGGGATGCCAGGTGCCCGAGGAAAACCAGGGTACCCAGTAAGTACCTGCTTTTGGTTCCTGATCTTGCCCATAAAGACTATACTAAGCTAAGTATGTACAGGTCAGTCGTTTTTTATCTGAAGGTTCAGAACCTGCAGATTTAGATATCTGCGGAGCCTGAGCCCGTGGCAGGAGGGTCTCAGAAAGCCTCCTGGACATGTCTGGGAAGCTTCTGAGGAGGTTAGGAGGCCACATGCGACCTCTAGAGGTCCAGGTGCGGCCTCCAGGTAAGGAATTATGCCCCTGCCCGTGGATTTCATTGTCTGTGGAACGAGATACCTGGAACCGATCCCCTGTGGATACCACTGTATAACTGAAGCAACACAACTGAAACAACCGCATAGGCTTCCCTGGTCACTCTGGCCTTGGTCCCTCTTCCCCCCTGCTTTGCTTTGTCTCTTGTGCCAATATCTAGCTTGTAAGTTCCTCGGGGCGGAGACCTTCCCTTTCATTGTCTGCCATGCCCATTGATGGCACTTGGTCAGTGAATAACACCTCTGATCGAGGTGCAATCAATGCGTGTGGGATTGGAATGAAAGGGGCAGGTTCCATCCTGAGCACTGCACATCGATCCTTTCGTGCGCAGGAGTCAGACCACTGGGCTGTCTAGCTCAGTGTGGTCAACACAGGCGAGTAGCGGCTCTTTAGGCTTTGAGACAGAGGAGGGGTCCTTCCCAGTCTTACCTGAAGGTGCCAGGGACTGAACTTGGACCTTTCTGCCTGCATTGTAGGGGCTGCAACTCTGTCCCCATATACCATTTGTGCACTGAACGTGTCGAGAAGAGGGAGACAGCTCCCTGCCCCAAGAGGCTTACAGTCTAGAGGGAGACACAGAGGAGACAGGACGTGAAAGGGAGGAGAAAATGTGCAAACAGGCCAAGAATATCTCATATTTATTTTGTTTTGTTTTCTGCAGGGAAAAGTTGGTGACAAAGGTCCAGCTGGGATTCCAGGACCGCCTGGCCCTGAGGTACGTTCTGGCCTGAACACCGAGCCCTTTCACATGTTACGTTGTACCTGCATGTGTGCATTTAGTGAATGGACAGCACAGATGTATGTAGTGTATAGGGTTGCGCATGTGTTGCTGGGAGTGTGTGTAGGCGAATGTCTGAATAGTTTGACTGTCTCTCCCTTGTGTGACTCTTTCTTCTTTTGGAAACCTCTGGAACTCTCTGCTACTGTTTATAGAGGACAAAACCTGTATAGATGTCGCCCTTTACAGCTGGAGTAAGAGTTCCTTGGCAAATGCATCATTTCTTAAAGTTTGGCCTCTTCTTTGTAGCCCATCTTAAAGCAAACAAACAAATGTTTAATTTAGGAAATGTGTCAGGTGACCCACTTGACAGGTGACCCACCTGCCCTTAAGCACAGAGTCACCATCTTGCTTTCATCCTAACATAGACTCAAGAGAGAGTTCGTTTGATTGCCTCTGATTGCCAGATGCAGGGAAGGGAACCAGGACACAGGTTGTGGCTTTATCTTGTGTACTCCCTGGGGCATTTGGTGGGCCACTGTGAGATACAGGAAGCTGGACTAGATGGGCCTGTGGCCTGATCCAGTGGGGCTGTTCATATGTTCTTATGTTCAGCTGACAAGGGAGGGCACCAGGATGCAGGTCTCTTGTGGTCTTGTGTGCTCCCTGGGGCATTTGGTGGGCTGCTGTGAGATACAAGAAGCTGGACTAGATCGGCCTATGGCCTGATCCAGTGGGGCTCTTCTTATGTTCTTAAAACTACAATTCCCAGGAGGACTTGCAGGTCTCTTGTTGTCTTGTGTGCTCCCTGGGGCATTTGGTGGGCCGCTGTGAGATACAGGAAGCTGGACTAGATGGGCCTTTGACCTGATCCAGTGGGACTCTTCTTATGTTCTTATGTTGTTATGTAGGCCTCCACCTGCAGGGTTAAAGGAAGATTCTTGCAAGTCTGCTACCCAGATCCCAGTGAGCTTTATTGGCTGGGCACCCAATGGTGGAGGCTTACTCGGAGTCAGTGGGGGAGCTGGAAACAGGATGTGCTGTCCCTTTTTGTCCCCCAACAGAGTTAGGGAATAGTACATGTAGGCCTTGTGCAATGACTCTGCGGGTAGACCCGTGTCCCCATCAGACGGGTGCGTCTTCAACTCATCCTTAATATGGAAGTAGCAAGAAAGCTCTTTGGACCTTGCCAGAAACCCATTAAGAAGGCATGATAAAAGGGAGCATTTTAGTTCTGGGACGTCGTCTCGGCGGTTAAACTAACCTCCTGTAAACACGCTGGTAAGGAAAGGCTGAAAATGGGCATGTTTAAAGTAGAATCCGTTTATCTTAGACATCATATGCCGAGGAACAGTTTATGTCAGGGTCGGAAGGAGGACTGCAGAAAAAATGCTAGAGATCTGGAGCACTTTCCACTGATGAAAGCTTTGGTAGCGGTGATCCTATGGGGCCTGTCTATGTGTATAATAGGCTTTTAGTTGCATATCAGTTGCATCTCTCTCTGTCTCTCTCTCTCTCTCTCTCTCTCTCTCTGTGTGTGTGTGTGTGTGTGTGTGTGTGTGTCCCTGAAGAAGGGACATTTAAGTTAAATTCACTGTTTTGGCGATTTCTTTGTGGTTTCTGCCCAAAGTTGATAGAACTTTGGAAATGGAAGGGGCCTTAGAGGTCAGTTAGTCAACCCTGCCACTCAATGCAGGTGTTTCTCAAGTTGCAACAGCAGGAAGTGGGTCTTGCGGTTCGGTTTCCTGTACGAAACCAATGGTTTATTTATTTTTCACATTTTCATACCGCCCTTCTTCCAAGGAAGTCAGGGTGGCATGCGTGGTTCCTCCTCTCCTTTTGTCCTGATTTTAGAAATGGGCTATGTCAGAATGCCAGATGCAAGGGAGGGCACCAGAATGAGGTCTCTTGTGATCTGGTGTGCTCCCTGGGGCATTTGGTGGGCCGCTGTGAGATACAGGAAGCTGGACTTGATGGGCCTTTGGCCTGATCCAGTGGGAGTGTTCTTTTGTTCTTATGTTCTTATGGCCTCCACAATAACCCTGTGAGGTAGATAAGGCTACGGAGATAGTGGTTGGCTATCACTCTGGGTGCTTCCTGGCTGAGTGGGGAGCTGAACCTGGATCTTCCGGGTCTAACTCCCAAACCACTGCACCATCCTGGCTCTTGAATTCTCTGGACCCATTTCAATCCAGCATCTGGCAAGAAGTGGGAACGGTCCTACCAGAGTTTTGCCTGCAGAAAATTCCCAGCTTACTCCCTGGCATCTCCACGGCGGAGAAAAAGTCCTCTCTGAAACCATGGGGCGCTGCTGCCAGTCAGTGCCCAGCAAAGCTGCTGTGGGTCAGTGCTGGCGGAAACAGAGCAAGATAGATGAAAGGTCTTACTTGGTCAGAGGCCACTTTTCGAGGCAGGATGCTGGACTAGATCAACTTTGTGTTGCGATCCAGTAGGGCTTTCCTTGTGTTCTCTCAGCATGTGTATGTAATTGGAAAAGGACTGGAAGTATTGGCTGTCACGGGCTTTCCCCTTTCCTGGCGTTCTGGCACTTTGCTGGACTTGGAACGGCTCTTGTGTTGAGCTCTATCGTGAGCCTAATCTTTCTTCTTTGTTAATACTGGACCACAGTGTGGCTTTCTTTGTTTCCTTTCCATTTGAATGGATGGGTGGGCGGTGGGAGTCATCGCAAGCTCTGGCCCCGGCCCGCACGTCGTCACCTTCTCTTCCTTCCTCCCGCGCCAAGCCAAATTGTCGCATTTGCAGCA
>NC_089836.1:658146-698146 GCF_035046505.1 Tiliqua scincoides
TCTGTATCTCACAGCGGCCTCCAGATGTCCCAGGGAGCACACCAGACAACCTCGATCCTGGTGCCCAAACTTGTCAGCTGAACATAAGAACAGCCCCGCTGGATCAGGCCATAGGCCCATCTAGTCCAGCTTCCTGTATCTCACAGCGGCCCACCCAATGCCCCAGGGAGCACACCAGATAACAAGAGACCTGCAAGGCTTCCTGGGAATTGTAGTTAAGAACATAAGAAAAGCCCCACTGGATCAGGCCATAGGCCCCATCTAGTCCGGCTTCCTGTAACTCACAGCGGCCCACCAAATGCCCCAGGAGCACACCAGATAACAAGAGACCTCATCCTGGTGCCCTCCCTTGCATCTGGCATTCTGACACAGCCCATTTCTAAAATCAGGAGGTTGCGGCATACACATCATAGCTTGTAACCCATAATGGATTTTTCCTACAGAAACTTGTCCGATCCCCTTTTAAGGTGTCCAGGTCAGACACCATCACCACATCCTGTGGCAAGGAGTTCCACAGACCAACCACACGCTGAGTAAAGAAATATTTTCTTTAGTCTGTCCTAACTCTCCCAGCACTCAATTTTAGTGGATGGCCCCTGGTTCTGGTGTTATGTGAGAGCGTAAAGAGCATCTTCCTATCCACTCTGTCCATCCCCTGCATAATTTTGTATGTCTCAATCATGTCCCCCCTCAAGCGTCTCTTTTCTAGGCTGAAGAGGCCAAACGCCATAGCCTTTCCTCATAAGGAAGCCCCGTAATCATCTTAGTCGCTCTCTTTTGCACCTTTTCCATTTCCAAAAGAGAGTGACTAAGATGATTACTGGGCTGGGGCACCTTCCTTATGAGGAAAGGTCAGGGAGCACCTGTTCATGGTAAGTGGTCCTTGCCACTTTAGAAGTGCCTCTTGGACCAGTTAGTATGCCTGGTCCATGCCTTTGAACCATGCTCTGGGGCAGGGGTTCCTCAAGATATCCCTCAAGGGGTTTCTGCTCTACCTGTAAGTGCTGGGGGGGGGGGAATAAATCTCCTGCTCTAACCACTACACAATACTGCGCCTCTATTTTATTCTGTATTTTTTTTGGACAAGCCTGATTGGGCTGCCCGCTGGAGGAGGGTGAAGAAGCCAGGGTGTGTGGGGAGAAATCCCCCTTGCACCAGTTTTAGCCTGAAGAATCATCCCCTAGAGTACCCAACCCTGGCATGTCTACACAGAAGGAAGTCCCATTGCATGCAATGGGGCTTACTCCCAGGAAAGTGCCTATAAGATTGAAGTCTCAGAAAGCTATTCTACACATGCAGCAGTGCAAGCCTAGGCATGTCTACTCAGAAGTAGGGCAATAGGGTCCTCCTAACTCTTTTCCAGTGCTATTTACAAGTTAGCCCTGTGCACCCTTGCCTGGGAGGAAGCCCACTGAACACAGTGGCACTTACTTCCAAGTAAACCTGCCTAGGCTTGCACTGTGAACATTGTCATTTTCACTAGTTATTTATTTATTTCTATGCTAATAAGTTGATGAGTTGAGTTGAGTTGAGTTGAGTTCAGTTGAGTTGAGTTGAGTTGTTTGTTTGTTTGTTTGTTTGTTTGAAACCATCACTGTTAGGCTCCATCGTCCTCCCAAGGCTTTTGGATAGACAGAAATGGGCATCACTTTAAAAAAAAAAAGCATTTTAATTAAGAGGCTGAACCTTTAAGAGCCAGGCCCCGGGCAAATGGCCAGGTGAGTCACACTGGCAGAGCTCATAGAACCTAGAGTTGGAAGGTATCCCACAAGGTCATGTAGTCCAACCCCCTGCCTGTAGCAGGAATTCCTCCTTGAGCATCTCCAGCTGTTGCCACTGGAGCCACTCTACTTGAAGGTCTCCAGTGAGGGAGAATCCACCCCCCCTCCCTTGAGCCCTATGGGATGCTGTCTCCCAAAATTATGGCTGAGTCCTATGAGATCTGCTGCATCTTAGAAAGCTTCCAGGCCCCTTTTCAGCTTTCATTTGGTGATATATTTTTTTTTAAAAGGTAGGTTCCCAGGTTGTTGTTTTTTTTTTTTTTGGGGGGGGGGAAATGGGATGAGGACAAGTGTGCAGTCCATTTTACTTGAATGCCTTCCTCAAAAATCAACCTGTTGATGTCCTCGTTGATGCACATGAAGGCCTTGATCATGGGAGGTCCTTGTGGAAGCTGTTTGCGTTGATGTTTAATATCATTAGATGGTGTTAAATGAGACAGATTTCTGACTTTGGGTCCCTGTCTTGGCCAATGGCCTAGGTATGCCATTTGGCACCCAGGGGCACAAATAATTTTAACACCCCAACCTCCAAAAGCAGAAGTGCCTTTCAAAAGGCCTCCGAAAAGCCTTCCATGGCCCAGAGAGGTGCGTGCAGCCCTCCAAGCCTGAGAAATTCACCCCCTGACACCGCCCAGGGTGGCACCGAGGGCAATTGACCTTACCGCCCTCTAGCTATGCCACTGGTATTGGCATCCTGGAGACCTCAGATGCAAGGGGGGGGGGCACCAGGATGCAGGTGCTCCCTGAGGCATCTGGTGGGCCACTGTGAGATCCAGGAAGCTGGTCAGTTTTGCCTCTGTTCCCATCTCTGCCCGTAGCGAGTCGCTTTCTCTGTGTGCACAAGAGGGGTTGTGTCTGGTCTCTGCTGAGTTGCGTGCTGCAAGTGTACCCTGGGGGCAGTGTCACGCTTAGTTTTTCATCCCAGTCGAGTCAACAAGGAGCTGATTGCTTGTGTGGAATCTGTTGGAGTTGGTGCCACGCCGTCTGCTGTCCAGAGGGGGCAGGATGCTGTCCAGAAGGGGTCAAGCTATGGCCCAGTGTGTCTGCCCTTTCTACCTGTTCTCTCTGTGATCCTTGTGGGGTGTGGCCCTAACTCTTTATCCTTCCCTTCTCCTCTGAGCACTTCCTCTTGTCCCCTGACCACCGACCTTGTTAAGATGGGCACATCAGGGCTCTGATGCCCAGGCCATCTTGAGCACAAGGCATGCAGGGCGGAGGCAGCTCCAGGGCCTTGCTATCTCAAACTGTGGGTCAGGACCCACTAGGTGCGTCGTGAGCCAACTTCAGGTGGGCCCCCATTCATTCACATATTTTATTTTTTATTTACTAGACCAGTGTTTCTCAAACTGTGGGTCAGGACCCACTAGGTAGGTCGCAAGTCAATTTCAGGTGGGTCCCATTCATTTCAATATTTTATTTTTAATATATTAGGCTAAACCTCTGATCCTAATCAGATGCTGTAAATATACACTCAGTGGAACTGTAAGTAAATAACTTCTTTTTGCAACTTTAACAAGCCATTGCCTCTTTTTTTTTTTTTATTGATTAGCAGTCAGCCGGGTGAGGGAGGTTTCCTGGGGTGATACCCAAAAGGGGGTCTGCTGCTTAAGCTACTCTGCTTCCTCCCAAAGAGGAAAACTATTTTAATTTCCTCCCAACAAAATCTGACTTGTCTAGTACTTACGGGTTACAAGTCGTAGTAGGTATGTGCAAGGTATCCTGGTTTTAGAGGCAGGCTGCTTCTGATTGCCAGATGCAGGGGAGGGCACCGGGACACAGGTTTTGTCTGTTTGCCTTGTGTGCTCCCTGGGGCACCTGGTGGGCTACTGTGAGATCCAGGAAGCTGGACTAGATGGGCCTTTGGCCTAATCCAACAGGGCTGTTCTTATGTTCAGCTGATAAGTTTGGGACACCAGGATGCAGGTCTCTTGTTGTCTTGTGTGCTCCCTGGGGCATCTGGTGGGCCACTGTGAGATCCAGGAAGCTGGACTAGATGGGCCTTTGGCCTGATCCAACGGCACTCTTCTGAAGTCCTTATGTACTGATTATTCTGAAAACATGATTTGATCCAGTTTCAGAAAGTGCAACCTCTGTCTGTGACAGAGTGTCTGCTTCATTTCCAGTCCTCTGGCATTTACTCAGACTTGTTTTGGATATTAATTTTAGCCAGATGGGTGGTCGGGTGTCTCTTGGTGACTCCATTAAAAGCTGATTAGCGATGGTCTTTGATCTCCTTCTCTCTGCAACAGATCAGACCTCTAGAAGTGCTTTTTTTTTTCCCCCAGCACATCAGTTCTGAATGAGTTTTTTATTTAATTTTTGCACCGTCCTTCCTGCAAAGGAGCTCAGAGTGGTGTACATGGCTTCTCCTGTCCTTTTGTCCTCACAACAACCTTGTGAGGTAGGTCAGGCTGAGAGAGTGACTGGCCCCGGCTCACCCAGGAGGCTTCATGGCTGAGCTGGGACTTGACCCTGTATCTTCCAGGTCTTTAGTTCGACTCCTAGTCCAATGCACCATCCTGACTCAAATGTGTTTGTTCTCTCATTTTTATACACCCATCCTCTAAGGCAGTGTTTCTCAAACTGTGGGTCAGGACCCACTAAGTGGGTCGCGAGCCAATTTCAGGTGGGCCCCCGTTCATTTCAATATTAATTTTTTATTTACCAGACCAGTGTTCTCAAACTGTGGGTCAGGACCCACTAGGTGGGTTGTGAGTCAATTTCAGGTGGGCCCCCGTTCATTTCAATTTTTTATTTACTAGACCAGTGGTTCTCAAACTGTGGGTCAGGACCCACTAGGTGGGTCACGAGCCAATTTCAGGTGGGCCCCCATTCATTTCAATTTTTATTTTTACTATATTAGGCTTCATGCTACCATGGGATGTGACTGTATTTGGAGAAAGGTTAAAGATCTGTACTTTTAATAGGCTACTGTATATATACTGTATAATGTATAGATGATAGTATATACGATAGGTAAGTGTGGGTAGGATTGCAACCTAGGATTGATCAAAATTTAACTTCTTGATGATGTCACTTTGGGTCATGACATCACTTCTGGTGGGTCCTGACAGATTCTCATTCTAAAAAGTGGGGTCCCAGTGCTAAACACGTACCCCAAGAAGTTCAGGGTGGTGTCCACGTTCCTCCCCACCTTTTGTCTACACAGCAACCCTGTTGGGTAGGTGAGGCTGAGTGACTGACCCAAGGACACTTTGTGGCCAGTGGAGATTTGAACCTTGATCGTCCTGCTTTTGCAATGCTTTCCACACATACTATTAGCAGGCATTTATAGGTTGCAAGTTGGAGCTGGGGAGGAATTTCAGGAGGCGGGAACTGGGAGAGCATAGAATCTTTCCTTTATAGATTCATTTGTGGACCACCCGCCCCTGTTCACATCAGAACTCCTTATTTCGCCCTCATAAGAAGTTTCAACAGCTTGCCATAGACAGGGAAGGAGGAGGTGTCCCAGCTCGGCAAGGTGGAAGGCAGAACGAGAGAGGTGACAAAGGGATGGTGGGCACATGTCGCCCACGGGAGCCAGGAGGCTTACAACCCACTCCTTTGCAGCTCTACTCAGAAGTCTGAGTCTCAATGGGGCTTCCTGTCATGTGACTATGGAGTACACTAGGACTACACTAGGACTGTATATTCTTGTTCCCAAGAAAAACTCCAGGTCACTTCTGGTTTCAAAACACACATAACTTGAGACACACAAAAAATGTGTGTTTTGAGACTCAAATCTGAGTCTTTCAAGTCATATCACCCATCCCTCCTGGAGATTCCTAGATAGAGTAGCAAAAAAAAAAAATCATATTTTATTATTGGTTGGCAACCTTCAGTCTCGAAAAACTATGGTATAAGTCTACAGCACCCGGTATTCCAGGCGGTCTCCCATCCAAGTACTAACAGGCCTGACCCTGCTTAGCTTCCGAGATCATGGTATAAGCCTACAGCACCCGGTATTCCCAGGCGGTCTCCCATCCAAGTACTAACCAGGCCTGACCCTGCTTAGCTTCCGAGATCATGTATAAGCCTACAGCACCCGTATTCCCAGGCGGTCTCCATCCAAGTACTAACCAGGCCTGACCCTGCTTAGCTTCCGAGATCATGGTATAAGCCTACAGCACCCGGTATTCCCAGGCGGTCTCCCATCCAAGTACTAACCAGGCCTGACCCTGCTTAGCTTCCGAGATCATGGTATAAGCTACAGCACCCAGTATTCCAGGCGGTCTCCCATCCAAGTACTGACCCTGGTTCTGACCCTGCTTAGCTTCCGAGATCATGATCTAAGCCTACAGCACCCAGTATTCCCAGACGGTCTCCCATTCGAGTACTAACCAGGCCTGACTCTGCTTAGCTTCCGAGATCATGATCTAAGCCTACAGCACCCAGTATTTCCAGGCGGTCTCCCATCCAAGTACTGACCAGGCCTGAGCCTGCTTAGCTTCCGAGATCATGTATAAGCCTACAGTACCCGGTATTCCCAGGCGGTCTCCCATCCAAGTACTAACCAGGCTGACCCTGCTTAGCTTCTGAGATCAGACAAGATCAGGCATGTGCAGGGTTATTATTGTTTTTTTAAGACAGGGTAGTTTCAAAAGAACAGAATCCAGCTTAGGGGGAGGTTTCTCTTTTGTATTTTTTTACCCTTTGTTTCGGTACGTCTACGGGCAAGGTGGTAAATGGGGTTGTTGGCCTGGATTTTCCAAGAATAGACATCATTATGCAGAGGAAGACTGAGAGCAATCCTTAAGAAATTAAGAAGGCCTTGCTGGATCAGGTCCAAAGCCCATCTAATCCAGCTTCTTGTTATCTCACAGTGGCCCACCAAAAGCTCAGGGAGCCCACAAGTTCTGCCACTCCTTGCACGTGGCATTCAGAGATGGCCTACTTCAAAACCAGGCGGTTGTGTAGATCCATCATGGCTTATATCAGGTGATGGACTTTTTTTCTCCATCCATCTGCCCAATCCCCTTGGAAAGGCATCAAGGCAATCACCACATCCTGTGGCAAGGAGTTCCACAGCTTAATGACACGCTGGGGAAATAACTATTTCCTTTATTTTAAGTGGCTGTCCCCTGGTTCTGGTGTTGTGTGGGAGGGAAAAGAGCATACCTCGATCAACTCTGTCTATCCCAAGCATCCTTTTACACCGAGTTGAAAGCGAGAGGCATGGAATGAATTCTGAAGTCCAGAAGCCCCCACAGAAAGAATCATCTCATGTCTCCACTCAAAATGTCAGCCTTTGTTCTCCAACCCTGTAGAACTTGCAAAAGGCCACTCTCATTTCCTGTTCATTGAAACCCAGGCCATTGATTGGCTTAATGAGGGTTTCACATTCCAAGCTTGACCTTATTAGCGTCTTAAGCCTGCCTCTGATTATCACTTTTTTTTTCCTCCCAAGGGAGCACTTGTCACTCAGATGAGTTTTAAAATACCTTTTCACTTCCTTGAATGCCATTATCTAGGTTGTACGAGATAAGCGATTGCAGCTTCAGCTGTTGGTTTGGGGTCTTGGACCGCGCAGGTCATTTGGGTATATGTTCTGCGGCCCTTATAAAATTGCAGACATAGCTAGGTGGTGTCTAAGAGTCCTCTTCCCCTTCACCACCCCATTTTCAACATCACTAGAGGTGAGATTTAGCCTCCCCTGAGTCAATCAACCATTATGGAACCCACTGGCATAGCTAAGGGGAGCAGTGGGATACATTGCCCTGGGTACCGCAACTTGAGGGGGTGTCTTAGAGGCCTCCTAAACCAGAAGTGCCATTTGGAGACCTCTAAAACACCCCCTCAATCAACCATTATGGAACCCAGTGGCATAGCTGGGGGGGGCAGTGGGGTACATTGCCCTGGGTACTGCGACTTGAGGGGGTGTCTTAGAGGCCTCCTAAACCAGAAGTGCCATTCAGAGTCCTCTAAGACACCCCCTCAGTTGTGGCACCCAGGGTTTCAAAAAGTACCCCGTGCCCAAGTGGAGGCCTGTAAGGTATCATATGCCGGGTGTTGAAAAATTTGGGTGGGAAGTATTTTGGGAGGTATTAAAAAAAAATTGTGCCCTTGGGTGCTGGATGCCTTTTAGCTACACCACTGATGGAACCTCCATGCTCTGGAGCAGCCTATCTTTGAATATCAATCGCTGTCACCCAAACAGTACGAAAACTATTGCTTTCATGCTGGGCTTGTAGGGGCTTCTTGGACACATCTGGCTGGCCACTCCCGGAAGCAAGATGCTAGTCCTCATGCTCTAAGCTCCTGCATTTCAAAACAGTGGGGTCAGTGCCCCACTGTTTTGGGGTTCCCGTCGACTTGGAGGGGAGGCTTGTTCGAAGTCTCTGTCGATAGCTTTGTGATGACTTTATCGTCAGGGTGTGATGTGTCTTACCGAGGAACAGCTTATAGGTTTTTTGAGAGTCGCAGAAGGCCAATTTTTCCCGGTGTACCACCAGGCTGACTTCGTAGCTCAGTTCCCTGTAACCGCTGGCTTCTCCTTGAGATCTGGTCTCGGGGAAACTGTTCCTGGCTGCACTCTTAAGCAAGCCTTATCAGTTAAGCTTGAAGTTGCTTAACAATGTCTTAGACTAATCACTGCAATAAAGGCATTGAATGGATCCCCTTCTGAGGTTGAGTCCCGATAACAAAAGCTCCCTGATTATCGCAGGCTTTTTATCACTTCCGAGCAAATCTACTCCCCCGAAAACGTACTAATAAAACTCACCGAACCAACAAACTGGAAAGAAACTCACTGGCAATAAAGGAAGAGCAAGAGGGAAACCTTAAAAGCTTCTCAGTGTGGTTATCACTCTTTATTTATTAACAGCGAACCTTTTTTTTTAATATGGAGCTATTGTATGGGGTTAATTTAATCTCCCCAAATGGGTCTGCTCTCTATTTTTTTTCAGCTTTAGGCTTACTAGATTTAAGTGAACATATGAAGTTTGTGTTATCCCATTGTTATCTCAGCTACCCAGCATGTGATTAGTCTGTGGGACTCCTTGCCACAGGATGTGGTGATGGTATCTATCCAGGATGCCTTTCAAAGGGGATTGGACACATTTCTGGAGGAAGGTCTATCGCAGGTTACAAGCCGTGACAGGTATTTAGAAGTAGGTTACCTTAGGGTGCTAAATGTAAGGGAGGGCACCAGGATGCAGGTCTCTTGTCTTGTGTGCTGCCTGAGGCATCTAGTGGGCCACTGTGAGATACAGGAAGCTGGACTAGATGGGCCTTTGGCCTGATCCAGTGGGGCTCTTCTTATGTTTTTATTGACTGCCTTGGTGCTGGAACGTTGAACAGGACTGAGCTCATAGCTTCCTTCCTGAAGCTAACCTGAAGCCTTGGGGTTGATGGAAGATGTCCTAGGAGGTCCAGGGACATCTCCTTAGTTTCTTGCCCATGATGCCAGAAACCAGAGCATAGTCATATTGAATAAAATATATAACGTTTTGATTAAACCAGCATTCTTGCTGGACTTGGTAAGCTCAGCCTGGAGGATCACACTCTTCAAATACCTGAAGGGGGTTGTTCTGTGTGGAAGAAGGGACAAATCTGTTCTCAATGACCTTTGAAACTAGAACTAGATCCAGTGGGCTCAAGTTGCAAGGGAGGAGACTCCAGCTGGACCTCAGGAATAACTTCTGGACGGCCAGGGCGTTTCGGCAATGGAATGGATTACCGAGGGAGGTGATGGATTCACACTCAGTGGAGATCTGCTGGAGATGCTCTAGGACAGTGGCTTCCAAACTATTTAGCATTTGGACCCATAGAAAAAAACAACAAAACTTTACCAGCTACTCACTTTACCAGCTTCTCAACCTGTGGCTATAATAAGGATTGACCAGCATGCTTCTCTCCCCTCCCCCCAAAATAGCAGGTTGTTTACCCCTTAATGCACATAGCCTGATCTACCTTGTCACCAAAAATACGGTCTTGACCCACTGGTGGGCCATGGGCGCACAGTTTGGGAATCAGTGCTCTAGAAGAGTTTCCTGCTACAAGCAGGAGGCTGGACTAGAAGACCTTGTGAGTCATATGCAACTTGACGCCCCTGCCATTGTTCCTGTACCCCATCACAACGTCCCTGATAGGTGGCTCTCCGTCCTCTGCATCCAGGCATCCAACAGTGAAGAGTCCACCACTTTTCTAACTGGACTCAATAACTCGTCGTTAAAACAATTTTAATCCAAAGACAGGTGATGAGGGGAGGGGCCACCTCTCAATAGAAAAACATCTGCTTTTCTTGAAGAAGGCCCCAGGGTCAACATTGACATCTTGCTTGGAGAGCAAGAAGCCTTTTTTGAAATCCTGCGGAGCGGTTCCCAGTCAGGGCCCTGGAACCCTACAGAGCTGCTTCCAGTCAGTCCCCACAACTCAGGAGATCTGCTGCCGGTCAGTGCCTGGAGCCCTGCAGAGCTGCTGCCAGTCAGTGTCTGAAACCCTACAGAGCTGCTGCCGGTCAGTGCCTGGAACCCCAGAGAGCTGCTGCCGGTCAGTGCCTGGAACTCCAGAGAGCTGCTGCCGGTCAGTATTTGAAACCCTACAGAGCTGCTGCCAGTCAGTGCCTGGAACCCCAGAGAGCTGCTGCTGGTCAGTGTCTGAAACCCTACAGAGCTGCTGCCGGTCAGTGCCTGGAACTCCAGAGAGCTGCTGCCGGTCAGTATTTGAAACCCTACAGAGCTGCTGCCGGTCAGTGCCTGGAACTCCAGAGAGCTGCCTATGTAGGTAACTTTGTGTTAACAAAAGACCATGTGTTATGTTCATTGATTGGCTTTAATTGCTGGACACCTTCAGAGGAAGAGGCTCCGTCCATCGCACTTTGCCTGCCTATTTTGGAATCGTCTTGCCTGAAGATTAGAATCTTCTCTGCCGCTTTTAGGTTCTCCTGGCAAAAGCAGGTCCTGTCTGGCTAACGAGCTCTTCTGAAGCGTACAGCAAATATCGGAGGCGCCTCCAGTTCCCATCTGCTGTGCCTGCCTTCACACCACCTCTTGAAAACTCCCCCATTGCCCGAACCGTCTTGATCTCTTTCCTTTCAACCAGGGAGCTGTTCTTAAGAGAGGAGGGGGTGGGGGGAAAGAGCTAATGAGCTGGATGCAGATGGCAGCTTGTCAGGCCAGCCTTCCTGAGTCAGCAAGCCCGGCAAGCGCAGCGACGGCTCTGCGGTCTGTCCACGGGACGCGTTAAAAGCGCAATTCAGCGGTCCCGGGCGTGCTGTCTCAGAACAATCATTGTTTCGCAGCCGTTGTGGTTTCAACTTGACCGCGGAGGTTAGAATATCTGACGTCCCCAATTCCATGCCGTGTCCAAGGGCTCTTCAATCAGGAGGCCATTTCAGAAAATTGAAATACTGCAGGGTTCTGAAATGGAAGCTGCCCCATTTTTTCTAACCACCTAAAATAGTTTTGCAGGATTCCATTTTTTATAGGATACATGATGGTGAATAAGCATGGAGTGGATTTAAAGGGAGTGGAGAAAAAAAGGGGCCAGAGGTGTGGCTAAGGTGTCGGAGAAGTCCATGATTCGAACCCATCTTGGGCATGATGCCAGCTGGGTGACCCTTGTCCTGGAGGAAGATTAAACCTGGAAAGTAAGGTTCATGTCTTGTATAAATCCCCGCTACCTGCAGATTTGCTTATCCGCGGGCAGCGGGGTCGTTTGCAGGGTCTTCTCAGCTAGCCACAGTCTCTACTGTGGTTGCAGAAAGTGGCAGAGCGCTTTAAAATGGTGCCCGCAATTAGCGCTGGGCTTCCGACAGCCATTTAAAGGGCCCAGTGTGAGTGGCGGGCACCGTTTTGAAAGACTCCACTGCCGTGCTGAATTCTGCTGTCAGGTGGGAAACCCTGGTTGTGGTCATGAAATCTTTAGGATCAAAAAAGAGGCTTCCCTTTAGGTAGATACAGAATGGATGATGGCCTGATCCCAAAGGATCTCCTCTATGGAGAACTCGTGCAAGGAAAGCGCCCTACAGGTAGACCACAGCTGCGATACAAGGACATCTGCAAGAGGGATCTGAAGGCCTTAGGAGTGGACCTCAACAAGTGGGAAACCCTGGCCTCTGCGGCCCGCTTGGAGGCAGGCTGTGCAGCATGGCCTTTCCCAGTTTGAAGAGAAACTTGGCCAACAGTCAAGTTGGCAACAAGAGGCAAAGAAGGAAGGCCCATAGCCAGGGAGACGGACCAGGGACTGCACTTGCTCCCAGTGTGGAAGGGATTGTCACTCCCGAATTGGCCTTTTCAGCCACACTAGATGCTGTTCCAGAACCACCATACCAGAGTCTTTCGAGACTGAAGGTTGCCAACAGGACAGTTCTCCACTGGATTCTGTCTCCGCTTCTCGCTATCCTCTGGGGTTTTCAGGAACCTAACCCCAGTGGATAGCGAGAAATGATTGTACATAGATTAGTCCCAGACATCTCATGGTAGCAATGGGAAAAAGACTCGCCTAAAAGAAACCCACCTTCTACAGGCACGGGGTTGGGTTAGATGACATTTTAGGTACCTTCCATGATTCTATGAAACCTGCTAGCAAGAGGAGACCACTCTGAGCTTAATGCATCAATGGGCCTAACCTGGGAAAAGGCAGCTTCCTGCGTTCTCTTTTATGTTGCCCTGAGTTCCTCTTTGAGGAGACAGGGTGGGGTAAGAACTAGGAACTAAGAACTGTTTCTTTCAGTGTTCCTCCACCTATGAGCTTGCTTGGGCTGGAAGGTCTGCTGTAGGGGCTGTGCTGCCCAACTCTGGCAGAAGTTGGTGGATCCCGGTGATGGAGCCTGCTCGGTGATGGCACCATAGATTGGAAATCCCCTCCTGAGGAACACATGCTGTATTGAGATGGCAAACAAGACTCTTCCCATTCAAATAAGCATTAGGAGGGCACCAGAGGTTGCCAGTGATCTCTCCAAAGCAAAATGCCACTTATAAGCCCTTATAAGTGCTTAAGAGCCTCATCCTATACATGCCTACTCAGAAGTAAGTCCCATTATAATATATAAGCCAATGGGGTTTTACTAGGATTGCAGACTAAATGTGACTTGGATGGTGCTGTCCTTGGTGCTGATCGCTGGGAAGTGCTTAAATCTATAGACCAGTGTCTCTCAAACTGTGGGACCCACTAGGTGGGTCATGAGCCAATTTCAGGTGGGTCCCCATTCATTTCAATATTTTATTTTTAATGCATCAGACTTGATGCTCCCCTGGTAAGTGACTGCATTTGGGGAAATGTTACAGACCTGTACTTTTAACAGGCTACTACGTAGATTTGTTCAACAATGATAGTCAATGGGACTTATCCCTGGGTAAGTGTGGATAAGATTGCAGCTTAGGATTGTTAAAAAAAATTTTTCCTGCTTGATGATGTCACTTCCGGTCGTGACATCACTTCCGGTGGGTCCTGACAAATTTTCGCTCTAAAAAGTGGGTCCCAGTGCTAAATGTGTGAGAACCACTGCTCTAGACATCTTATAACTGTGGATACCCAACTGGTATTCCATATATACTCCTTAGTATAGGCCCCTGAGAACAGTCCCGTTTAAGCACTGCTCATATTTAATAATTCTGGATTTTTACGCTGTTTGCCAATGCCATTTTGATGCACTCTTAAACGCCAGCCGCTTAATGACTTAATGTCAATATACAATGTTTATTTCCTTCATAATTGAGATTTTATTTTATTTTTTTCTTGCTCTGGAAGGGAATTGAAAGGGAGAACCCAACAGGCATAAAAATAATGGCAAATATTAAAACAAGATTGGCTAATGGGAACCGGATCGCCCCCATAATCCTAAATTTAAATGCATTACTGATCCCCGCAACATTAAAGGTCTGATAAGTTAAATTAGGTCCCTTGTAAGCACAACTAATCTCAGCCCTCAATGAAGATATTACAACGGAGTTAATTTGAATCCCAAAGGCGTTTTCTGAAATTGAATTATAAGATAAAGCAAATATTTGACTTTTTACAGATAATTACGGTTTACGTAAGGGGCGTAAACGGGTTCCTTGCAAACGGCATTTGTGTGTACATGCTTTGGGGGTGCTGCTCATAGAAAAATGTTGTCCCACAGGTTGCTATTGCTGTGGCCACTGAAGGCTGGGAAGGCAGTAGCTCATTCACCAAGGAGAACAAGCCCTATGAAGAAAGGTTGAGGGAACTTGGTTTGTTTAGCATGGAGGAGAGAAGGCTGAGAGGGAATAGGATCACACTCTTCAAATACCCAGAGGGCTTGTCCTATGGAATATAAGAACATAAGAACAGCCCCACTGGATCAGGCCATAGGCCATCTATGGGGCTTCCTGTATCTCTCAGCGGCCCACCAAATGCCCCAGGGAGCACACCAGATAACAAGAGACCTCATCCTGATGCCCTCCCTTGCATCTGGCATTCTGACATAGCCCATTTCTAAAATCAGGAGGTTGCACATACACATCATGGCGTGCAACCCGTAATGGATTTTTTCCTCCAGAAACTTGCCCAATCCCCTTTTAAAGGCGTCCAGGCCAGACGCCATCACCATATCCTGTGGCAAGGAGTTCCACAGACCGACCACACACTGAGTAAAGAAATATTTTCTGTCTGTCCTAACTCTCCCAACACTCAATTTGAGTGGATGTTCCCTGGTTCTGGTGTTATGTGAGAATGTAAGAGCATCTCCTTATCCACTCTGTCCATCCCCTGCATAATTTTGTATGTCTCAATCACATCCCCCCTCAGGCGTCTCTTTTCTAGGCTGAAGAGGCCCAAATGCTGTAGCCTTTCCTCATAAGGAAGGTGCCCCAGCCCAGCAATCATCTTAGTCGCTCTCTTTTGCACCTTTTCCATTTCCAGGGGGACTAGTCCAGGATTTATTTTTCTGTGTAAACCGCTTTGGGAACTACTCTTGTTGAAAAATGGTATATAGTATTCTTAATAAAATAATTTTCTGACTATCTCTAGGTGACATGTTTAATCCTCTCTTGAATCACCTGTCGAGCTTTGAGACAAGCTCCTATCACAGCCATTTTCAACCACATTGATGTTCCATGGGTGGTCCACAGGTGTGCTGAAGGAATTTGGGGGGGAGGTTATTTATTAGTTGGGTCAGCAGGGGATATGAGCCCCCAGCAGCAACATGGTGTGCCTTGTCAATTGTCCAAAACCTGATGGTGTGCCTTGGCAATCTTAGTGTCTTGCCAGTGTGCCATGAGATGGAAAAAGGTTGAAAGTCACTGTCACTCCTGTTGGCAGCCTTCAGCCTTGAAAGACTATGGTATAAGCCTGCAGCTCCTGGTATTCCCAGGTGGTCTCCCATCCAAGTACTAACCCGGCCTGACCTTGCTTAGCTTCCCGGATCAGGGTATAAGCCTACAGCGCCCGGTATTCCAGGCGGTCCCCCATCCAAGTACTAACCCGGCCTGACCCTGCTTAGCTTCCCGGATCAGGGTATAAGCCTACAGCGCCCGGTATTCCCAGGCGGTCCCCATCCAAGTACTAACCCGGCCTGACCCTGCTTAGCTTCCCGGATCATGTATAAGCCTACAGCGCCCGGTATTCCCAGGCGGTCTCCCATCCAAGTACTAACCAGGCCTGACCCTGCTTAGCTTCCGGGATCATGGTAGAAGCCTACAGCGCCCGGTATTCCCAGGCGGTCTCCCATCCAAGTACTAACCAGGCCTGACCCTGCTTAGCCTCCAGATCATGCTATAAGCCTACAGCGCCCGGTATTCCCAGGCGGTTTCCCATCCAAGTACTAACCAGGCCTGACCTTGCTTAGCCTCCAAGATCAGACAAGATTGGGCATGTGCAGGGTAACAGTTGAGAAGCTCCTGCTGTGATTTATAGTGGGAAGACCCATTTGTGTGTGAGAGAGAAACTGCATCTCATCCAACTCAGCTTCTGGATTAGCACTGGCTAATCAGTTGGGTCAATGGAGCAAATGATTCAGCTGAACCAAAGAGCAAAACAGAAAAGGGGCACTTGATTCCTCAGTGTCTTAAAAGACATCTTTGTCAAAGGACCAATTTTTTAAAAAATCCAAAACACTGAACCAGATCCAGTGGGTACAGAATGAAAGCGATGAGATTCTGATTGGACATCAGGAAGAAATTCTGGACTGTAGGGCAGATTGCCAAAGGAGGTGGTGGTCTCTCACTGGAGATCTCCAAGCAGAGGCTCCACTAGATTTCCTACTAGAGGCAGGAGGTGGGACTAGATGACCTTGTGGATCCCTTCCAACTCTATTATTCTATGAAATATAACTCATAAGCATACAATAAGGGCCAGCTTGCAGCTTGGGTAGGGCCCTCTTGGTTACACAAAAAATAAAATGAATTAAAAAGAAGGTGGAAGAGATGCCATCTCTTAAATGCATTTAAGTTGTGCCTTCCTTGCCTCATTCTGTACTTGCAAATCGGCAGAAAATCTCTTTGTCTGAAGTTCAGGAGATTTCACTGACGTCTTTCTCTCTGCGTGACGAGGGCACCTCTTCAGCTTGATAGCCATCGGTCGTGCGTGAAAGCTCCATTCTTTTGTCCTTGTTGGAGCCCGCTGGAGATAATGCCTGTCTGATCAGGTAGCTGAATGTCTGTTTTGGTCAGCTAGTCCTTGGCCTTTGGAATGACATTTGCTGCTGCTGCTGCTTAAAACCTAAAGCAGGGATGTCCAAACTTTTTGGCCAGAGGGCCGCATCATCTCTCTGACACTGTGTCAGGGGCCGGAAATAAAATTTGAATAAATTTACATAAATAAATATATTAGAGATGGAATTTATATGAATGAATGAAGGTCCTGCAATAGCTCAAGGCCTTTAAAAGGCCTGGCACAAAGCAAGGCCAGCCTTTCTTTCGCTGCCACTGCTGCGTCACAGATGTCGGACAGCAAGCAACCCTCATCCCACAGTTCATGCAAGAGGTCGAACAGTCACCATCATGCTGAGAATAGTTGCCTCAGTCCAGTGCAGGCTCCCGGGCTGGGATTTGGGCACCCCTGCCCTAAAGGAACCAGGATTTCAATGCCAAGGTCAGGCCTAAGACATGATGGGTCGTATTGTAGCATCCACCCTCTTTTGGAAGTTGGCACCCTTTTGTCCCAGGTTTTTACGGAGAGCCTAGACAATGTTGCTTCCAGATTGCTGCAGGATGGACACGGACACACACACACTGTGTTCTGCATTGTCCTCTTTTTTTCACACCCAATTTGTATGATTTGTTGAAGTAAAACATGACATTTCCTTGCTCGGCGTGTGATTAATCTGTGGAACTCCCTGCCACAGGATGTGGTGATGGCACCTGGCCTTTAAAAGAGGATTGGACAGACTGATGGAGGAAAAGTGCATTGCAGGTGACAAGCCATGAAAAGTATGGGCAATTTTCTGGTTCAAGAAGTAGGCTGTGTCTGAATGCCAGGTATAAGGGGGCATAAGCAACAGGGCCATGGTGAGATACAGGGAGCCTGACTAGATGGGCCCCCTTTGGCCTGATCCAGCGGGGCTCTTCTCATGTTCTTATGTTCAGCTGACAAGAGAGGACACCAGGATGCAGGTCTCTTGTGGTCTTGTGTGCTACTGAAGGCATCTGGTAGGCCACTGTGAGATACAGGAAGGTGGATTAGATTGACCTGATCCAAAGGGGCTCTTCTGAGGTTCTCTTGATGAGAACCGCCCTGTTTCTCCTGCTACGTCGACGTTGAGAACTTCCTTTGGTGTGGAAATGGCTCAGAAATATATATATATATATATATATATATATTTAAAAGGTGGATGGCAATGGGTTCAAAACGGTGCCAAGTATCATTGATAAATGCGAACAGATAACCCAGTTGGAGTTTCAACCATCAGCCATTTCAAGAGGAGAGACGACGGCAGTGTAGAGTCCTCTGTTCCCCATTCCTGTCAATCAGCGTCTCTGTGAGGTTTGAGGTTATTTAACCAGCCATGCAGGGACCTTCTCAGCCAGTCGCCGTACCCCAGCTCTGCTAGATTGGGGTTGGTTGGTTGGTTGGCTGGCAACCTTCAGTCTCGAAAGACTATGGTATAAGCCTACAGCACCCGGTATTCCCAGGCGGTCTCCCAGCCAAATATTAACCAAGCCTGACCCTGCTTAGCTTCCCAGATCATGGTATAAGCCTGCAGCACCCGGTATTCCCAGGCGGTCTCCCATCCAAGTACTAACCAGGCCTGACCCTGCTTAGCTTCCCAGATCATGGTATAAGCCTACAGCACCTGGTATTCCCATGCGGTCTCCCATCCAAGTACTAACCAGGCCCGACCCTGCTTAGCTTCCGAGATCATGGTATAAGCCTGCAGCCCCCGGTATTCCCGGGCGGTCTCCCATCCAAATACTAACCAGGCCCGACCCTGCTTAGCTTCCGAGATCATGGTAGAAGCCTACAGCCCCCGGTATTCCCAGGCGGTCTCCCATCCAAGTACTAACCAGGCCTGACCCTGCTTAGCTTCCAAGATCATGGTATAAGCCTACAGCGCCCGGTATTCCCAAGCGGTCTCCCATCCAAGTACTAACCAGGCCTGACCCTGCTTAGCTTCCAAGATCATGGTATAAGCCTACAGCGCCCGGTATTCCCAGGCGGTCTCCCATCCAAGTCCTAACCAGGCCTGACCCTGCTTAGCTTCTGACATCAGACGAGATTGGGCATGTGCAGGGTAACAGTTGCTGCCCTTTGTCTCTAATTCCAAACCGGTTCTCACTCTCCTCTCCCACCCCCACCCCATCTCTTTACAATGAAAAGCATTTCAATCATCTCTTCTGCCGCCCCTCTTTTTTTCTTTTGTCATTATTACACTGGAGTCCTCTCTGTTTAGATTGGATTAGAATTGAATCTGGTTGGGGAGAAATTGGATTTGTACAGGGCCCTAATCAAAACCATCTCCAAACACGGAACTTTGCGAGTAGCAATTATGGTGACCTCGCACGCGAGATCCCTGTTGAAGACAACCCTGGGAATGGGGAAGGGGGGGAATAAAAGCCCATGCTGGAGAAAAGATCACCGATTCATAAAATGGAAAAATGTAATGCACAAAAGTTGTTTTCGTTCAGGTACATGGTGGGTTTTTTTTTTGCTGAGATATATTGTGGGGGTTTTACTGGAAGACCCCCCATTGTCATATTTTTTTTTAATTTTAGGACTAGATCCAAAGGATGTAAACTACAAGGGAGGGGGTTCCTCTTGGACATCAAGAAGAAACCATCAGGGTGGTTTGGCAGTGGAGCAGATCCGAGATGCTGGAGGGGGATTTCTTGCTTACAGGCAGGGTGTGGACTAGATGGCCTTGTGGGGCACCTTCCAAACTCTTATGATTCAGTGACTTTTGAAAATCCGGGTTTGGGTCTCCCCAAATGTAAGACCCCTGCAGGATCAGGCCCACCTAGGCTAGCAGCCTCTTTCCCACAGAGGCCCGTTCATGAGAACATAAGAAGAGCCCCGCTGGATCAGGCCAAAGGCCCACCTAGTCCACCTTCCTGTATCAGAGGTTCCTCTGCCATTGCCTAACTTCAAACAGTCTTCAAAGACGGTCGCAAGTAGTCGTCACCATGCCTAGCGGCCATCAGGAGACTTGTCCTCCGTGACTTATCCCGTTCCCCCAAAAAGCCATCCAAGTGAGTGGCCTTTTCCACCGTCTTGTGGCAGAGAGTTCTAGTATTGTGCGAGAGGGAATATGGGGATCTTGCGGTCTTGTGTGTGTTTCTGGGGCATCTGATGTGGCACTGTGAGAAACAGGAAGCTGGACTAGATGTCCTGATCTTCTGATGTTCTTATGGAGGGCTAACCACTAGACATGATGCAAGGGAGGGCACCAGGATGCAGGTCTCTTGTTGTCTTGTGTGCTCCCTGGGGCATCTGGTGGGCTGCTGTGAGATACAGGAAGCTGGACTAGATGGGCCTATGGCCTGAGCCAGTGGGGCTGTTCTTATGTTCTTATGCTCCCTGGGGCATTTGGTGGGCCGCTGTGAGATACAGGAAGCTGGACTAGATGGGCCTATGGCCTGATCGAGCAAGGCTCTTCTTATGTTCAGCTGACTAGGGAGAACACCAGGATGTGGGGTCTCTTGTTGTCTTGTGTGCTCCCTGGGGCACTTGGTGGGCCACTGTGAGACACAAGAAGCTGGACTAGATGAGTATACGGTCTGATCCAGTGGGGCTCTTCTTATGTTCATGATGGCACCCATTTGGTCCTCCACTCAGGCTGCCTGTGCTTTCAGCTCTTTCCTCCACAGGACGGCAGAAAGTTAAGCATGTTTAAGCCTCTGGTGCTCTTCAGAATCCTTTTCTCCTTCTTCTTTTGTCTTTGTGCTCTCCCTAATTCCCACCTGTGCCCGATGCAGGGATGTTGGCTTTTTTGGAAATCCCAGATGCTTAGCAGATGGTAAGCTTGGAGAGAGGCGGAGGGGGGGTGAGTGTGTGTGCAAAAAATAAAACCAGAGGCAGCGCAATTCGGCGTGCAAAAAGCCTGCCTATTCATTCCAATCTGCTGTTTTGCCTCGCGACCAGACTAATAAGCAATTACGCCGGCTTCTCGAATGCTTACCGGGTGTAAATGCATCTGTCGGGCAGATTCAACATCATCAATAAAGCTTCCGGATCTCTTTATAATTCAATGATAGATGCTCTGAGCAGCTTTTTTGGAGCATAATTTAAAGATTGCCGCTCGATGATTCCGCCATTGTGGTGTTTGTGTTCTGAATGCCTCCAGATGGAAGCCGGGCCCAAGGCCGCCGTGTTATGGCGACGCTGGGCTGGCGTCCTAAAAGCTTGCCCGCTGCAGGCCGATCCGGTGTTATCCTGTTCCTCTGGTGCCAATGGTTCATTTGCAGGTTTGGAGGACATAAGAACATAAGGACAGCCCTGCTGGATCAGGCCATAGGCCCATCTAGTCCAGCTTCCTGTATCTCACAGCGGCCCACCAAATGCCCCAGGGAGCACACCAGAGAACAAGAGACCTGCAAGGCCTCCTGGGAATTGTAGTTAAGAACAGCCCCACTGGATCAGGCCATAGGCCCATCTAGTCCAGCTTCCTGTGTCTCACAGCGGCCCACCAAATGCCCAGGGAGCACACCAGAGAACAAGAGACCTGCAAGGCCTCCTGGGAATTGTAGTTAAGAACAGCCCCACTGGATCAGGCCAAAGGCCCACCTAGTTCAGCTTCCTGTATCTCACAGCGGCCCACCAAATGCCCCAGGGAGCACACCAGATCACAAGAGACCTGCATCCTGGTGCCCAAACTTGTCAGCTGAACATAAGAACAGCCCCACTGGATCAGGCCAGAGGCCCATCTAGTCCAGCTTCCTGTATCTCACAGCAGC
This sequence comes from Tiliqua scincoides, assembly GCF_035046505.1. NCBI lineage: Eukaryota > Metazoa > Chordata > Lepidosauria > Squamata > Scincidae > Tiliqua > Tiliqua scincoides. The sequence continues at coordinate 679,220 of NC_089836.1, forward strand.
GCACCAAATGCCCCAGGGAGCACACTAGACAACAAGAGACCTGCATCCTGGTGCCCAAACTTGACAACTGAACACAAGGACATAAGAAGAGCCCCATTGGATCAGGTCAATCTAGTCCAGCTTCCTGTATGTCACAGTGGCCCACCAAATGCCCTAGGGGGCACACAAGAGAACTGCATCCTGGTGCCCAAACTTGTCAGCTGAACATAAGAACAGCCCCACTGGATCAGGCCAGAGGCCCATCTAGTCCAGCTTCCTGTATCTCACAGCGGCCCACCAAATGCCCCAGGGAGCACACCAGATAACAAGAAACCTCATCCTGGTGCCCTCCCTTGCATCTGGCATTCTGACATAGCCCATTTCTAAAATCAGGAGGTTGCACTTACACATCATGGCTTGTAACCCGTAATGGATTTTTCCTCCAGAAACTTGTCCAATCCCCTTTTAAAGGCGTCCAAGCCAGACGCCATCACCACTTCTCTGCACTCAACTGCAATGGGTGTTTGAAAGCAACACATCTGGATGAAAATGCCTTCTCTTGCAAGACCCCCTTCCCTTTACCCAGGAATATAAGAGCCCTGCTGTATCAGGCTTGCTTTTTCAGGGCAAGCCACCCTAGAAATTGAGCACCCAGGGCAGGACAGGGATCATAGGAACATCAGAAAGGCCCCACAAGGACCAAAACCTCATCTGGTCCAGCTTCCTGGATCTCATGGTGGCCCACCAGGTAGAATACAAGAGCCCTGTGTCCTGTTGCCCCTTCTCTCCACCTGGCGTTTAGAGACAGCCGACTTCTAAAACCCGGAGGTTGCACAAACCCATCGCAGCTTGCCACCTGCGATGGACTTCTTCTCCAGCAATCTGTCTAATTCCCTTTAAAGGCATCTAGGTCAGGCGCCTCACCACATCCTGTGGCAAGGAGTTCCACAGGCTGAGTAAAGTAATCTTGTCTTTTGTCTGTTCCAGCTCTCTCAACACTCAATTCTAGTGGATGTCCCTTGGTTCTGGGGTTGTGTGAGAGAGAAAAGAACAGCCCTGTGTCCATACTATCCATCCCCTGCCATATCCTTCCCCTGCCATATCTAGGGCTGACCTTAGGAGTTGTGGGGTCCAGTTGGAAATGCTTTTTTTTTTTGCAGGCCCCAGGCTCACAGCCAAGGTCTGTAGAATCTTAGGGCACAATCCTAACCAACTTTCCAGCACCCAAGGTAAGGGCAGTGCAACTCCGAGTTAAGTGAACAAACATTGCCTTACCTCGAGGAGGCCTCCGTGACTGCCCCCCCCAACTGCAGGATGGTTGGCCTCAAGACCAAGCAGTGGGTGATCAAGACTCAATGGGTGATCTGTGGAACTCTTTGCCACAGGATGCGGTGATGGCCTTGAAAACGAATTTCTGGACAGATTTCTGGAAGAGATGTCCATCACAGGTTGTATGTGCAACCTTCTGGTTTTAAAAGTAGGCCACCTCAGAATGCCATGTGAAAAGAAGTGGTAATGGGTTTGCAGGAATCCTTTGGTCCTGAATGCTCCCCTGAGACATCTGGTAGGCCACTGTGATATACAGGAAGCTGGACTAGATGGGCCTTTGGTCTGATCCAGCAGGGCTCTTCTGATGTTCTTATGTTCAGCCGACAAGGGAGGGCACCAGGATGCAGGTCTCTGGTTGTCTTGTGTGCTCCCTGGGGCATTCGGTGGGCCGCTGTGAGATACAGGAAGCTGGACTAGATGGGCCTTTGGTCTGATCCAGCAGGGCTCTTCTCAGGTTCTTATGAGACTGGCTCCTCCTTCCTTCCAGGGGCTTGTTCACATAGCAAACCCCAACAGCTCTGTTCCATAAGGAGATCAGGAAGGGTTGGCTCTGATCCTTCGAGAAGCAGAAACACACAACCAAAACAGTGAAGCCAGGAGGCATCTCACAACCGTGTGCAGCTCAGCAGTGCCATCTAGCAGCTGCTTGGGGAGAGACTTGGCACAGGGCCCAGGTGTCTGTGCCACTCCCCGCAAAGAGCCTCGAGGCTTGTCTGGCAGCCTTTGTAAAATCTTGCCTAGGACAACTCTAGGGTTGTATGTAACCCTCGCCTGTGAACACACAGCTCAAAAACAAGCTTGCTTTTTCCGTGGTGGAGAGGTTACAGGATAATAAAAAGTGAAGGGCTTGCTAGAGCTATTGTGCCCCAAGGCCACACATGCATGGGGTGATAGGGTCTGGCCTGGATGTCTTTAAAAGGGGACTGGACAGATTTCTGCAAGAAAAAGTCTATTGTGGGTGATAAGCCATGATGGGTGTGTGTAATCTCCTGGTTTTAGAAGTAAGCTGATGCAAGGGATGGCCTACACTGGGATGTAGAGTTGGCATCCTTCAGTCTTGGAAGACTATGGTGTCACGCTCTGAATGGTGGTTCTGGAACAGAGTGTCCTCTCCAGTGCACGAAGCCTGGGTAAAGTAGGTATGGAGGATAGGCTGTTACCTGTGCAGCAAATCCCCCCTCTCCACGTCGCTGAAATGGTCCAATGGAAAGGCAGAGGCCAATACGGTTGGTTCCAGCGGCGTCGCAGGAGTTGCCAGAACGTGACTGTGTTCAGCCATGAACTGCCTCAGGGACTCCGGCTCCGGATTTTGCCTCGAGGTTGACTCCTGAAGCCTTTTCCATAACTACTGGATGTAGCCACAAGGCAGTGGAGGTTTGGGATCAGAGTTTTCCTTCTCTCAGATGAGCTGCCTTCCCAGGCTGACGAGCCCCATCTACCCGGTGGCTGTTTAGTTGCCTCTTACGACAAGTACAGCCAAACTGAGGGCCTATTCTTATCCCCCAGCCCCCAGGGGAATGTAGGTGTCTTGTGTGAAGATGTGGGATGTAGATGTCTTGTGTGAAGGCCACCATGAGATATAGGAAGCTGGACTAGATGGTCCTTTGGCCTGATCCAGCAGGGCTCTTCTTATGTTCAGCTGACAAGGGAGGGCACCAGGATGCAGGTCTCTTGTGTGCTCCCTGGGACATCTGGTGGGCCAATGTGAGATACCAGAAGCTGGACTAGATGGTCTTTTGGTAGGGTTCTTCTTACGAGACACAGCTGATCCTGTCCAGATTTTATGTGGGGGTAATCGGTGCTGTTGTCTGCGTGTTCCTCGGCAAAGGTGGACAACCAGTGTCGAGTTCCCGTTCCACATCCGATCTCGTGGCTTCATCTCCAGAGCCGGAACCGATTTTGCGCCTATCGATAACTCAATAACATTGCGTTCTCCCAACATCAAACTCCTTCCCGGCGAGTGCTTGTGAAGCATATGTTGGTCTCCTTGCAGCCTTTTGTTCCTGCCTAGTGCTCTAATTAAATTACTTTGAGCAGAGCTTGTTTCTTTGATCTCCAGTTTTGTAGGAAGAGGGGGGGGGGAAAAACTCCAAACCTTTTAATGCCGTTGTCCCCATCTGCAAGGTGCTCTTATTCTTGGAGTGTGCATTTTTTCAAGAGGCTGGCTTCGTCAAGAGTGTCCTCTTCAGCGTTTATTTTCTTCTTTCCGTTTCAGAGACACGTCAGTCCATCCCTGCAATCAGGTTGACAGGAAGCACCATCCTCTTTGAGTTGAAAATTTTTTTCTCCATGACTAAACTGCTTTTGTTTGGGGAGGGGGGTGGCAGAAAGAAGCTACGGGCATTTGGAGGGGGGGCAACAAAAGGCCTCATGGTGTGAGTAATGTAGAGATGGTGCAAGGATGCCGGGAGATGCGGAGACCCAGAATTGGGAGGAACCCACAAGGTCATCTAGTCCAACCCTAGGAAATCCTCCTACAGCAGTGGTTCCCAAACTGGTGGGTCGCAACCCACCAGTCAGGAAGGCGCTTATACCTGGCCCCTTACGGGGCAAGCTGATGGCAGCAACTCGATCCCCAGGATTGTGCTGCTTCCCTGGGACAGAAGGATATTTTTTTTAATTACCCCTGGCAGCTCTGGCTTCCAGGGGCTACGGGGAGCGCTGCGGACACTTCCACAGGGCTCGCCGAGCTGGGAATGAGTAAAAATAGCAACTGGAACCCACTGCTGGTTTTGTGATTGAAAACTGGAAATGGGTTCTGATTTTTAGCTATTTGGAGGCTTGGGGAGCCCTGTGGGGGGTGTCTGAAGGGCTCCCTACACCTCCTGGAGGCAGACATGGCTAGGAGTAGTTAAAAACAAACCCCTTCTGTCCCTGGCAGCTGTGCAGTCTTGCGTATTGCACATTCCCCCCCTTCCCCGCCCTTGCAAAGGCTTAGATGGTTCCCAACTTCTGGGAACCACTGCCCTTGAGCATCTCCCCTGGCAAGCTTCTGCTTGGAGATCTCCAACAAGGTAGAATCCACCAACTCCCTTGGCAGTCTGTTCCACCAAACCATCCCTGAGTGTCAAGAAGTTCTTCCTGAGGTCCAACCAGCATCTCCTCGCTTGCATTTTTGGACCCACTGGATCTAGTTCAGAGGCAGCTGAGAACAGATTGGTCCCTCCTTCCGTAGGAAAGCCCTTCAGGTCTTTGAAGAGCGCTTCATAGCCCCTCCCAGCCATCTCTTCTCTGAGCTAAGGCCCCTCAACCTTTCCTCGTAGGGCTTGATCACCCTTGTCGCTCTTCTCTGAACCCAGTTTGGTTCAACCCCATATACAGCTGTTGTATTCAGGTGCAGCAGACTCCAAAAAAAAAAACAGGGCCTGATTAATTCCAAAAGTCATTTTTTCTGATTACCTCCAAGCATCTATAATTTAGCTACTTAGTGAAATTAAGTCGGCATCTTGCAAGACAATGCGCAGCGCATTTGACAGCCCCTCCCCCTTTGATTAGACGGAGGCTAAAATTAAACCTAAATTTTGGCAGGTTGCTTTTTTATGACTCGGGTATTGGGCAAAAGATGCTGGGTTTTGGTTCCTCTCTGTCCGAAACCCATGGCAGGGATGAATAGATCTCCCAGAATACAATTTTCTTAAATCAAAAGCTGATTGTTGAGTATCGGTTATTGACCAATTGACTATATCAGTGGTTCTCACATATTTAGCACCGGCACCCACTTTTTAGAATGAGAATCTGTCAGGACCCACTGGAAGTGATGTCATGACCGGAAGTGACATCATCGAGTGACATCATCATCATCGGGAGGAGGAGGGAGGCTGTCACGTGTCCAAGAAGGACAGATTGCAGTGCAATCCTAACTTGCGCTGGAATAGGCAGGCTGGCGGGCCTGCGCTGTGTTCAGTGCGAGTTTCCGGCTGTGTGCGGTTCAGTCTGAGCCAAGGGGAAACCAGAGGAGAGCTGCAGCAGCCCCAGTACGGCTACTTCGGTCTGCACCACCCGAATCAGTGGTGCAGATTCGAGCAGCCTGGAATTACCCCAGGCTGCCCAGGAACTGGTGTAAGTGCTGGATCCTGACCCCATCTCCTGCCCACCACTCCTGGGAACTATTTGCCCTCCCCTGCCCTGAAACGTCTCCCTCCCACCTCCTCCCCGCCCTCCCCTACACCCCTCCCGGACCCCTGTGCCATCTGAGCTTAGCTGACCCAAATGACTCCCTCCCACTGTGCCATCCAAGCTCAGCCGACCCAAACTCACCTGTCTCCAGGGCCTGCGTCAGTACAGGGAGGCCAGCGTACATCCTTGCCCACTCTATCTAACAAGAATATAAGAACAGCCCCGCTGGATCAGGCCATAGGCCTATCTAGTCCAGCTTCCTGTATCTCACAGCGGCCCACCAGATGCCCCAGGGAGCACACAAGACAACAAGAGACCTGCATCCTGGTGCCCAAACTTGCCAGCTGAACATAAGGACATAAGAAGAGCCCCGCTGGATCAGGCCATAGGCCCATCTAGTCCAGCTTCCTGCATCTCACAGCGGCCCACCAAATGCCCCAGGGAGCACACAAGACAACAAGAGACCTGCATCCTGGTGCCCTCCCTTGTCAGATGAACATAAGAACAGCCCCACTGGATCAGGCCACAGGCCCATCTAGTCCAGCTTCCTGTATCTCACAGTGGCCCACCAAATGCCCCAGGGAGCACACAAGACAACAAGAGACCTGCATCCTGGTGCCCAAACTTGCCAGCTGAACATAAGGACATAAGAACAGCCCCACTGGATCAGGCCACAGGCCCATCTAGTCCAGCTTCCTGTATCTCACAGTGGCCCACCATATGCCCCAGGGAGCACACCAGATCACAAGAGACCTGCATCCTGGTGCCCTCCTTTCCATCTGACATAGCCCATTTCTAAAATCAGGAGGTTGGACATACGCATCATGGCTTGCAACCCGTAATGGATTTTTCCTTCAGTATCTACCCAAGATACTCTACTTACACAAAAGTCTTTGACTTGCGCTGGCCAAAAGGCACTTAGGATTTCACCCTTGCTCAAATTTCTGTTCAGTATATTTATATACTGCTTTAAAAAAAAAAAAAAGTAGTTCACAAAGCATAGCAGAATAAAGAATAAATGGCTCCTTGTCCCCAACTACAGCTCACAGATAAACATGCCTAGGCTAGGATTATATGCAAGACATCAATCTCATTCTATCCCTTATGGCACAAGGATGTCTTAACGTTGTGTTGCTTAATCATGTAATCGTGTCATGTGTAATTTGAGCACACTGATTCTCTTGCAAACCTGCTGTGTCCTAAGGCTAGGATCTGATGGCAGACTCTGTTAAGAGAACTGCCCATCATGAGTAACCACCCTTGTTTAGGATGCTGTAAAATGGTTGGCAACCTTCAGTCTCGAAAGACTATGGTATAAGCCTGCAGCACCTGGTATTCCCAGGCGGTCTCCCATCCAAGTATTAACCAGGCCTGACCCTGCTTAGCTTCCAAGATCAGACAAAATGTGGTTGGTTGAATCAGAGGTGTCACTAGGCCAATTTCAGGTGGGTCCCCATTCATTTCAATATTTTATTTTTTAAATGTATTAGACTCTTCTGCCCAGGTTTGTGTCCTTTGGGTCTTTGCAGGGAAGATGTTGCATAAATCTCCAGCCCTCCTCCTTTCACCAGGGGGTGGGTCAAGCCAGTTTTTGTTCCCATTATATGGTAAAAAAAACTCCTTACTATTTTTTTTTACATTTCCAACACATCTGACATATCTTTGTACATCTCAGCTAACTCGCTTGGTGTCATGCACCATCTGTAAATCATCTTATAAACATTTTTCCTTGGTGTTGACATTTAAAGTAAATGTCATCTGCTTTATCCATAACTTTTTCCATAGAAAGCTCCTGACCCACATTCTTTACCTTGTTCATCTTCTGCTTCAAATTTCAGCAACAACTTATAGACCTTAGACATTAAGAGCATTTGTGGATGATTATGGTTTTAATTTTAGAAAAACCACTAAAATATGTGAGTTTGGTGATGCTTAAGATGAAGGGGTTTGGTTATTTGCAGGTTTTAAGAAAAATAGATGGAAAACTGAAACTTATCCAAGAACAGGTAAGGTTGATGAAAAAGGCTTGGGGGTAGTGGTGGATAAAAGTGTCGACCCAATGTGCGGTGGCAGTAAAGAAGGCCAATTCTATGCTTGGGATCATTAGAAAAGGTTGTTGGCATCCTTCAGTCTCGGAAGACTCTGGTATTGCGCTCTGAATGGTGGTTCTGGAACAGAGTGTCCTCTCCAGTGTACGAAGCCTGGGTAAAGTAGTTATGGAGGATAGACTGTTACCCATGCAGCAAATCCCCACGTTGCTGAAATGGTCCAATGGAAAGGCAGAGGTCAATACGGTTGGTTCCAGCGGCGTCGCAGGAGTTGCCAGAACGTGACTGTGTTCAGCCATGAACTGCCTCAGGGACTCTGGCTCCGGATTTTGCTTCGAGGTTGACTCCTGAAGCCTTTTCCATAACTGGATGTAGCCACAAGGCAGTGGAGGTTTGGGATCAGAGTTTTCCTTCTCTCAGATGAGCTGCCTTCCCAGGCTGACGAGCCCCATCTACCCGGTGGCTGTTTAGTCGCCTCTTACGACAAGTACAGCCAAACTGAGGGCCTATTCTTATCCCCAGACCCCAGGGGTCAAGAAAAGGTATTGAGAACAAAACAGCTAATATAATGCTTACAGTAAAAAGTATGAATTGCATGTTATTGCCAAAGAATTATGTCAAAGTCTGGAATGAAATCAAAAGAGATGTTGTAAGATCAGAGAGACTGACCTATTTTAGGGAAGATGTCTGTTATTAACAGGAATATATTACCCAAAATGCTGTTTCTCTTCCAGACTATACCAGTTCTGCTCTCAGGTAAACCATTTGAAGAAGGGCAGAAAGAAAAGACAGGACACAATGGATATGGCAAGGGGAAAAACCAAGAGTAAAATTTAAGATTTTATTGCACAATAGAAAACTGCTGAATCTGGAAGGACAGCATTTTTGCAATAGCCTCAGGACTTATGTGATCTTTCCATCACCCTTATACAACCCACAGTTTGAGTGGGGCTTCTAACTAGGCAGCTGCCTCTAGGGCTTCTAAAAACTTAAGAGAACTAATGCTAAAGGTATTAAACCACATCATTCCTAAACACCCCAAAGTTTAAGAACACCATAGCCTGCTGTAAGGAAAAAAGAAATATTGATGGGTAGGCAACAGTGGGATTGAATTCTTAAGACTGCACTGCTCTTGAAATGGTAGCCCAGGGTATGGGGCAACCCTCCAACAGTCTGCCAGCCATTGCCTGTCTGAACTCCCGGCAATCTTGGCCCCAAGAGAATAAGCCTGCACCCCCCCTTTCCAACAGACACATTCATCCCCCCATTGAGCTCAGTTTAAGGTTTCTGTAGGGTCTAGCAGAGCTTTGGATTCAGCCAACCAATCAAGAACTCGATATATTTTCAGCAGGACTGAAAACAGCAAAGGCTCCAACTTTGTTGCAAGGTGCAAAAACCAAGATGTTACCAGGGATCCTAGATGTTACAAGAGATCTCAGATGATGCACTGTAATCCCAGGTACCAAAGCAAACTCAGTAGACAGCAGTGATCAAATCCAGGCTTTTATTGTAAATCCATCAGCAAAAGATTGTAAATCTATCCACGTCTCCAAAGGAGACTGTGTGCATCAGAAATGGGGAGAAGAAAAACCCCAAAGGAGACTGCGTGCACCAGAAGTGGGGAGAAGAGAAGCGTGTAACGCCTCCTTTAGCTGACTTGTATTACAATCTGGGGTTCCCTCCTTGAAACACATACATTTTTCTTTGGAAACAATTCATTGGTGGGTTCAAAACATCTGTTGTTTTATAATAGGCCATCTTATACATCCATCATCTACAATATACCCCCAGCAGTTTGCCAATGGCACTGCACACACAAGTTACCTCACCTCATAACCATCGCATGATCCACTGTGGCCTTCATGTGCAGCCCGTGAAATGCAACATACTTGCCATTGACGTCACGGTGTGTGTGTGTTCATCTAAAAACTGCTGCGAAATGATTTTCTGTGGGAATCTGACCTTTGATGTCAACCTGAAAATCATTCTGGTGTGAACCTTAAACCTTTTACTGCTGTTAGACTACTAACATGAAATATGACTACTTGCTAGTCACATGTGTGAATGCACCAAACTGGTTCTGGTGTGTAATATTGTTCCAGCGTGTGTGTGTACAGCCTGTTGCTCTAATAATATTATATAACTATCTGTTGTTGGCATCCTTCAGTCTCGAAAGACTATGGTGTCACACTCTGAATGGTGGTTCTGGAACAGTGTCCTCTCCAGTGCGTGAAGCCTGGGTAAAGTAGGTATGGAGGATAGACTGTTTCCCATGCAGCAAATCCCCCCTCTCCACGTCACTGAAATGGTCCAATGGAAAGGCAGAGGCCAATACGGTTGGTTCCAGCGGCGTCGCAGGAGTTGCCAGAACGTGACTGTGTTCAGCCATGAACTTCCTCAGGGACTCCAGCTCCGGATTTTGCCTCGAGGTTGACTCCTGAAGCCTTTTCCATAATGGATGTAGCCACAAGGCAGTGGAGGTTTGGGATCAGAGTTTTCCTTCTCTCAGGTGAGCTGCCTTCCCAGGCTAAGGAGTCCCAGCTACCTCTTACGACAAGTACAGCCAAACTGAGGGCCTATTCTTATCCCCAGCCCCCAGGGGTGGGCTTATAACTATCTACATATGCTTATATATGCAATCTCTGAACTTAAAGCAATGTTAAAACTTCAAGCTGAATTTCATACTGCATTTTTAAAAGTACCTCGGAAATTTTTTTTTTTCTGTGCTCTGAAAACAAAGGAACATTCACTGTGCTTGCATTCAAAAGTATCAACATTGTTCTAAGAGAACATCTTGTGGCAGGCTGCCCAATCCCAGCCAAATGCTTGTGAGACTCAAGTTGAACATTCAGAGAGAGATCAAAAACCAAGCTGTTTATATTTCAGGTAAGCATTATTGCTAAACTTCTACTGATAACACCTTGTATCAACTTGACTTGTCTACTGTACTTATCTGTTCACAGGAGTTTCAGCTTGGTAGTCTCCATGGATGCCCACCTTAGGAGAATCCAGGCTCCAGGAGGCAAATGGCAAGGCAAATGGCAAGGCAAATGGCAATTTGTTATCTGGTGTGCTCCCTGGGGCATTTGGTGGGCCGCTGTGAGATACAGGAAGCTGGACTAGATGGGCCTATGGCCTGATCCAGTGGGGCTGTTCTTATGTTCTTAAGGAGGAAGGGGCACCAAAGGGTCCTCAGATGACTTGCTAAACAAGGTAGAACTTGATTGCCACCCAGGACCTGCCAGAAAAAAAGTTAGTTGAATCTCAGGATTCTACCAGATGCTTTTCAGCTGTGTTCATCCTCACCTCCTATCTGCCTTCTCCTGGCACCTTGGGATAAGAGGGCTTCCAGCTTTCACCCTGTAGCCACTTCTCTAGACTTTCGACCAAACCTCTTTCTCTCTACCATGAGCAATGTGTCCAAAGCATACAGGCCCCGGCTCAGCAACACAACATTAAGACCTGCTTGTGCCACAAAGGATGGGATGAGACGGTGTCTTGCAGGGCAAGAACCTATAGAAGATGGCAGCCTGCAAGGACATTTGTCCAAGTCTGGAGGCAGAAGCCTGTCCCAAGCAGGTTTGCTCCAAGCTCAGTCCCCCCCCCCCAGCTCAACAAGGCTTATGAGAGCCCAATCCTACGCATGTCATCTCCTAAGCATACCATTTGATGCTTAGAGGCTTCCTTCCAGGAAAGTGTGGCTAGAATTGTAGCCTTAGCTCCCTCTGTCTCCTACTCAAGAGGTGACCATACTGAGGACTGATGAACCCAAACCAGACCAAACCAGGAGGACTTGAGTGAGGTGCCCACCAGCCAGTGCCAGGGTTTCCAGGCTGCTCCTGCACCCTGGCTGTTTGGGAGCAGAATGAGACCGCCCCCCCCTCCAAAGCTACTCCCCCCATCCCTAGCAGAAGTCCTTGCATGGCAAGTATTGGGGCAGGGGGCTGCATTCTTCTTCCCCAGCAGGAGGACCCAAAAGGTTTGCCTTAGTTAAGCAGAGTCTCCTCCAGTAGTCCTTGCTACCCCCAGTCTGGTACTCCTAGTCCTACTACTAGGAAGTAAGTAACTCAGCCTTGCTACAGGACCAGCAGTCAAGCCACTCCGCTCCCTGCACTGCGAACAGACAGGTCCTTGCCCCAGTCCTCGTTAAGGGGGGGGAGCCCCCTCCCCACCTCCCCTCTTGGACACTCACCTGTAGCAGGTGGGGGTCCCTCCGCAGAGCAGGCGATGCCTAGAAGGGGGGGCAACGCGAGTCAGCCTCCCAGCTGGCCAGGAGGGAGGAAGGGAGGGCAGGAGAGGAACCGGGGAGAGGGACCAGAGTCCGGGAGGGAGTCCGGGAAGGGGGAGGAGCGGAGGGACCAGCAGTGCCTCCAGCAGACGCGCGAGGCCAGCGATCCGCTTTATACCAGGGGGGCCCCGATCCTGTGCGCACTTACGCCAGAGGGCTCCTCCTGGGGCTGGATGGGACTCCTCGCGAGTAGCGCTGCGCCAGGAGGCTGCAGGGCGGGGTGCACGTCCCAGGGAGGGCTCCTGATGGGCTGGCACGGGGCTGACTCGCGAGTAAACGCAGGTGGGAGGCTGCCACCCTGCGTGCACTTGACTGGGAGGGAAGGGGGGGGTCAGGAGGGAATTACTTGTGAGTAGGTGCACCGTGCTGAGGATGGGAAGTTGAGTCAGGACATTGGCTGGGGCTCTCCCAGGGATCCAACCCGGCCTGGGGTCTTTCTTGCCCAGAGGTGCTTGGAGGCTGGCAGGACCTGAACCCAGAACCCGCAGCCAGGAAAGTGCTGAGCAAGGCCCCCCTCTGCACAGAGCCTCACTGTAGCCTTGTAGATGCTTAATTTGGGAGGAAAGCACGCCAGCCACGCCCAGTCTACTCAGAAGTAAGTCCAACATAAGGCTTACTCCCAGGTAAGTGTGTGCAGTAGAGGACTGCAGCCTTACTGCAGAGTCTGCGCATATTCCCTCTCCGCTGTGCAGCTCACTGGGGTGCTGTCAGTCTGCAACCCTCCCTCAACCTAGCCTACCTCGCAGGGTTGCAGGGAGGACAAAATGAGGCAGGAAGGTTTCAGGAAGGAGGGGGGAAAAAAGCAGGCCCCCTGCTGGAGATGCTAGATAGGAAGCTTTCCTGTGGGCAGGCACGGGGTTGGACTAGATGACCTTGTGGATCCCTTCCAACTTGCTGCAAAAGGAGTTTGCTTTCTTAGGGCACAATCCTAACCGGGTCTACTCATAAGTAAGTCCCAGTTTGTTCAGTGGGGCTTACTCTCAGGAAAGTGGTTAGGACTGCAGCCTAACTCTCCTGAAGCCTTCCCCTGCCATAGAGCATTCGTGCACTGAGGCCAGCTAACAGCACTATGCTTCGGCGCTATTAGGGGGTGAAGCTTCTAAGGTGTGGGGAAGAATTTTTGTTCCCATTTGTCCCTCCTGAAAAGCAAAGGGGGTGTGTTTTGAAGACAGACCCTTTGTCCTTGCCGGGGGATCCAGGGCCCCTTTTCTGATGGTACAACCAGCGCATCGAAACAGTGTGCAAATGAATGGCTGGGGGTCTCTGTTGCTGTCTGGGCTGCCATGAAACCCAGAAATGGAAGCTGGGAAGAAGCAACCAGAGAGAGAATGATGACGCTGACTGGGGGGTAGCTCCCCCCCCCAAAAAAAATAATGGGAGCAGTTTATTAAAGTTTATTAAATACACAAAAGGGAACTGCAAAAAAAATCACACTTTCTTACACCATATATCATGCAAACCGACCCAAACAGAAACAGCCACTTTTGAGCATCCATGTACCGTATGATTCAACCCCAAAAAACAGGTCCAAAAGGCATCTCTCTCCAGCCTTCCTAAAGCCCTGAAGTGGCCTTTGTTGCACCCATGTCAACAACCACAACAATCGCACATCCAAGCTGTGGCATCGCTCATAGGTAACCTGGCGCATGGTGGAGGTACCCCCTAACATTTCGTTCTGAATTTGGAGGGCCTGATGCGTGAACAGGGAAGGGAGGCTCTCGAGAAAACAAGTTGTCCAAGCCTTAGTGCTTCCTGCAGCATAAGGGAGGGGGAGAGCTCAGTGTTTGGGGTGTTGTGTATTTAGATCTGTCAAACCCCAAACCCTGCTGAAAGAAAATGCAAATATTCCATGAGGATGGACAAGTTCACGCCCTAAATAGGAATTCAGATTCCAAATCAGTGGTTTATCAGTAGTTATTTCTCCAAATAGGGTCCCGGGAGGTTGGGAGCCATGGGAAGCAAACAGGTCCTGTGGCTCCCAAGCTCCCTGCATACCTCCCTTACATTAGCACTTAGAAGCTTGTCACTATGTCCCAGCGTGCTGGAGAAATTTAAGCACATTTTAAAATGCTTGTGCTTGCGTTCCCCTCCCCCGGCAAACCCGGTGGTCTTAGAACGCTTCCCCCCAGCGTTAAGATTGCATTACTGCTTCAAGGGGTTTGTTCCAAGCAGGAGCTACGGGGGGTCCCCATCCAACATGGGCCCATGGCAAGGGATGCAGAAGGGTTTGGTGCCAAAGGGAGTTTTCCACATGGAGCAATAGTGGCCAGGGGAGCGGGGCAATCCCGATTCTGGAACAAGAGTTTAAACCTCTACGCATCAGTGCTCCACTAACTTTTATGGGGCAAAACCTCCCATCAAGCAAAGCTCAAGGCTCTGTTTACCATAACCTGTCATTGTGGTTGTCTCTTGTGAGCAAAGGTGAACAGTCCCCCCCACCCAAAGCATTCCCCCCCCCCACTGTAGCTCATTTTAACCCAGGTAAATTCCTGGCAGCTGCTTCCCTGGGGCATTTGGTGGGCCACTGTGAGATACAGGAAGCTGGACTAGATGGGCCTATGGCCTGATCCAGTGGGGCTGTTCTTATGTTCTTAAACTACAATTCCCAGGAGGCCTTGCAGGTCTCCTGTTATCTGGTGTGCTCCCTCTGGCATTTGGTGGGGCTGCTGTGAGATACAGGAAGCTGGACTTGATGGGCCTATGGCCTGATCCAGTGGGGCTCTTCTTATGTTCACACACTGAATTCCCCCCCCCCCAGCACAGTTTGGAACAACAGTTTTGCAAAACAAAACAAACCACATTGCTCCGGAATATGCCGGATACAGATAGCGGTAGGCATAATTTATTAAAGTTTCACAGGCTGGCGGCCCCCACCCCACCCAAAAAAAATCCATGGGGGCAGATTCCCAAATGCACCTCGTTCAATTGCACCAGGATGCAGTCACAAGCAACATCTCAGACGAATGCCATAAAAACGGTGAGGAAAAACCAGCCAACACATTTTCTTGAAAGCACCAGACAAGGAGTGGGCCAGAAAGACTTTCCAAACTGGAGGTGATAGGGGAGGATGGACTTGCTTTGTGCCAGTGATGTTGCTCACTACATGTGCTGTCTCATGCCCACCACAGAAGGCCCTTTGATGGCCCTGTGACTGTATAGACTGGCAGTCGAGAGTAAATTCAGGTGAGCCCTTTCTGTAGATAAAAAACACAATCTGTTCCTGGATTGTTCCTAGTAAACACAGGAGCTGTTTACTAGAAAGTAGCCATATGCTGGTCTGGGGGCAGTTTCTTCTGGACCCTGGTAGTTGGCGATCCCCAAAGTGTGGTTCCCAAATGTGTGCTGTGACACCCAAGGGGCAAGGGTGTTGTGGCTCACTCACCCTATCACCCCCACCTGGGATCTCATTTGGGTACCGCTCTCCCGCAGCGCGCCAGATTGTATGAGAACCAAGACAGCAGTGATCGAACCTTGTGAGATTTGGGTTCCACCATCTCGGTTCGCATGAGATATCACGAGAGATGAGCATTGCCATCTTGGATCGTTTTTGAGATTTCGCGAGGTCCAAGCTGACAGTGCCTGGCTGAGCCAAGAGGAGGCTGCAGGTGAGTCGTGACCCAGGTAAGCTTGGGAACCACTGCATTCAGGTAGCAGGATCTCCCCCCTCTGGACACAGAGAGCCACATGCAGACCTCAGGACTGGTTCAAGATGCCAAGCTCCAGGGAGGCAACTCCTCTGTCCATGTGCAGAGTTTTTTTTTGGGGGGGGGCAGGTGAGCTTATTGAATTCCACACTGTGGCTATTCCTTTTAGCGAGAGCTACAGCTGGGAGAGGGGTTGAGAGGACAGCCTTTCCTTTCACATACAGCTGTTCTCTCCCTCCTCACCACAACCACACTTAAATTTTGGGGTAACGTAAATCAGGCAGTTTTTTTGCCCCCAAAAGGTTATGTTTCAGAGCTTTTCGCTATGCAGGAAAGAGGCAGCAATTCTGGGGCTCCCCCAAAGCCAGCATCGCCTCACAAAACGGATGCCCGACTTTCGTTCACTTCCCTTTGCTCCGCCTACAATTGCCGGGACTATCCAGATTTAGAAGGCTGGTTGCCTCGTCTGTTGGGTTTCAGCAAAGCCACTCAAGCAGATAATGACCACACTTGAAGCATTTTTTCTTTCTTTCTTTCCAGGTTTCCCACATTCCAGAAAAGCAACCAGGCAGAACGTACCAAAATTAAAAAGGCGGGCGGCTTTTTGTTACCGCTCTTAGTACCGAAGCGGTGTTGTCGTTGCATTTCGATTTCCGGCACAAGCAAACCTAGTACCGCGATTACAAAAACCAGGAACCGTTCTTGGGTTTTGGTGTGAGAAAACAGACTGAGGCACATTAAAAAAACAAAACAGGTTCAGTCCCCTTGGGCGGCCGTGTCCTCTAGCCGATCTCAGTTGCGGTCACCGTTAAGTCAGCATCACAACCTTGTTACACAAAACCGGGTTAGACGAAAATGTGTTTCAAAGGTTCCATTTTCCAAAGGCTTTTTGTTGGGTTTTATTTTCTGGATTCCGTGCCGGGAACAGCCTTTGTGAAATGCAATAATTATTAAGGCCTTGAGAGGAAGAAAAAGCCAAAAAAAAAACAAAAAACAACAAAACCAGTCAACAGAATGAACTGGGGAGGAGGAGAAAATGGTCTTTATTGGGGACAATTTGCCTTCACAAAACCCTCGTCTTGCTGAGGCTGTAGGTCGATTTTTTGTTCTCAGCTGGTTGTACCTAGGAAGAAAAAAAAACAACCTGAAGTTAGCGGAAAGGAGGGACTGGCGGTCAACAACTTTAGGTACAACAGCCTAGAAAGATGGTCAACTTGCACTTGGGCCACACAACTTCAGAGGACAATAGGGTTTCTTCCACACCAAAAAGCAATTTCGATAAATGTAGAAAGCTAGCATGGCAGGGAATGTTCCTCACCTAGCTCTCTCCCTGGCGCACTCATTCTCCCAAGACACCTTGGGGACGGGGATGACAGTTCAAAGGCATCTGAGAGATGTTCTCCAAAGGTTCTAGAGCAGGGGCGCCAAACATAAGGCCTCCAGGCTGCTCCCAGAACCTCTTTATCCGGCCCTCGTGATAACTGGATTCTAACAACGCTGCGTGGGGAAGAGATCAGGGATGGCAGATGAGCAGCGATAGGGAGGCAGGCAAGGGAGACCACAGGGTGACTTTGGAAATAGCGATGCCAACGGAATGGGTTAGAAGTCCCCGGATCAGTTCCTGCAATCACGGGTGAAAAAGCATCTTGGGCCACTGTCTTTTGCTAGCGCTAAGGCCCTGGAAGGTCAGCCAAAGTGAGCTGGACATCGTTGCACGTCCAACAATCTGACCAAGGCAATTTTGGAAGCCATTTGCAGAGTGAGGAAGGGCTCAAATCTGCACTGCACTGTCCCCCTGACCTCTTCCTCTTATTCTAGGATGCCATCTCATTTATGTCCCGAAATCCATTGCTAACTATTAAAGGCCGAGCCATTTTATCTGGATCAACGCACCCCCCTCGATTCATGCAACCTGCACCTTTAAAGAGTACAGAGGCACCCCCCCCCCATGTATGGGTTGCAAGAAAATATGCGCTAAACAAATGACAGCAATTTATGGGGCTCGTATAAAATCAGACTAGCTGCAGGCAAGAGTAACGATGGGGCCTAATTAACCAACGTGGCAGTTTTTACTTACTTCCAGGTTTCCCCTCGCCTTCCTTAAAACATCGTGAGTTAGGGCCACTGTAAAGATAATACTCTCTTTTAGTGCAGGTATTTTATTTTATTTTTAATTGTCGTTAAATACGTGCAATTTTGCTTACAGCTCAGAACAAAACTGGCTCCGGAGAACCAACACACGCATCTCTAATGACCGGCAAAGGGATCAACACAAATGACAAGAGAGAGCTTTGCCAGGAGTAGCCATATAACCACCGACAACACTTTATCTTAAGATAATAATATTGCCTTAATCCCAGTGCTTGCACGTTGGGTTCTAGGAAACCAATGAGAAACAGAGGACTCCAATTCATGCATCCATAGAGTATACATATCACGAGATGTATAAAATTATGTAGGGGGTGGATAGAGGGTAGGGGGTGGATAGAGGGATGCTCTTTTCCCTTTACCATATCAGCAGAACCAGGGGACGTCCACTGATTCTGAACGTTGGGAGAGTTGGAAATATTTATTTATCCGGTGCAATTAAGCCGTGGAACTCCTTGCCACAGGATATTTGTGATTGCCTGGGTGCCTAAAAGAGGACTGGACAGATTGACAGAGGAAAAGTCCATCGCAGGTTCCAAGCAATGATGACTAAATGCAACCTCCTGGTTTTAGAAACAGACTTTCTCTGAAAGTAGTGACAGGACGCCTGGTGGGTGAGGTGCAGGAAGCTGGACTCACCACTGGAAACTGGGGGGAGGGCTGGAACCCCATGGAAAAAGCAGCTGCTTTCCATTCAGAAAGCAAGTCCCAAATTCCAATCCTAGTTAACAGTAGAGCAGAGGACTAGACTGCCTGGCTAGACTAGACTAGACTGCTGCTGCCAGTCAGTGTTTAATACTGAGCTTAGATGGCCCAAGGACCAGGCTCGGCAAGGCAGCGACTTCCCATGTTCCTCTTGACAATCCAAAATCTTGTGTCTCCTTGTCATTTCAGGTTCAAAGAGAGCACATGGAACCCACAACAGGGCTTTGCTTCTCAGCCTGTCCAGAGAGTGAAATATGCGACACAAATGCTGGCTTGTTTGCTGTGTGCCACAAACAGGGAATCGATGACACGCTGCAATTTGGGTGCTTTCAAAAACAAAGTGACTCTCAAAGCCGAAACGCAGGGACGCCTGTAATTCTCACAATCAAGCAAGGCTTGCTGCAAATTGGGCAGAGGGCTTCGTGCGGAGGCAGAGTAATAAGCAACGTTTCTGATCAATTCATTTCCTTCTAAAAAACCGACTTTTTAAATTTTTCTTTTTGACCATCAGGCGTTACACAGAGAATTACAGACTCCCCAGTCACAATTGCAAGGCAGCCGCAGGCCTGAGCAAAGCTCATGGAGAATGGTTCTTTTATTTTGGGGGGGGGATATTAGGAGAATTAGGGGCCAGAGGAATTTATAACAGGGGGTCCATTTTGCTCAGGTC